>NC_057808.1:414399671-414434339 GCF_018294505.1 Triticum aestivum | reverse complement strand
GTCGCCATCCCCGTCGTCGCCGCCCGTCGCCGTCCCCGTCGCCGCCCCCCGTCGCCTCGCCTTGCCGGTGAGTTCCTGCCCCGGTCGCCATGTCCACACACACACACATTGTTTTTTAGTTATAGAATTTTTTTTGTTTTTTAGTTATAGAAATATTTATAGAAATGTTAGAAATTTTCCTGTTTTTCAGTTATAGAAATATTAGAAATGTTATAAAATTTTCTGGTTTTTTAGTTATAGAAATATTTATAGAAATGTTAGCAATTTTAGAATTAGTTTTAGCTAGATGAATTAGATTAATGTCAAATTGTTAGAAAAAATTAGAATTTTCATATAGAATTTTAGTTATCACAATCCAATCATTTAAAAATGTTACTTTTTGCGGGCATATAGTATTTGTTATCGATGATGCCCGGCCCGCATCCTCGCCGTCGACCCGTTCGCGACGACGTCCGGCTGACCCATGTCCGGGACTGGGCTCCGCCGGGCTGGCACTGGGAGGTGCTACCTGCAGGGGCGCGCCGCTTGGTGAGGAACCCGGCCTCGGGTCCCGTCATCGACCCTGATCTCCTTTGGTGACGTTCGCGTGGGCCACATTCAGTGCAGAGGGGGCCGGCCCCGCCGGAGGTGGTGCGTCGCCATGTCAGGGAGGAGGACGAGCACGTCCATCGCTACATACCGCTATGGACGTCAGGTTCTCCAATACCTGGCAGGTTCTTTGGGCAGATGACCGGAGATATGATCCTGTGATGGTTCCTTCTCTTTGGGTGTCCACCGCCCGCGCCCCAGGAACCTCGAGTGGCCTAGATTCTTCTGTAGTATTCGATCTTTATTAGCTACCTAGCCAGTGTTGTATTCAAGATTATATATTATTAGAGACGATGTATTCGAGATAATATATTATTCGAGACGATGTATTCGAGATTATATATTATTCGAGACGATGCATATTATGTACTATATGATTCAGTTTTCCTTATTGATTGCATCCATGCATTGTAACTTGAATACTAAATTGTTTTATATTTCATCTGGACTAGTTAAATAAAAGCTATGGCGGACAATACCAGCAGAGAGGGAGAAGAGGCCCTGTTCGAGATCATACGTAGCCCTCGCAGGCCAGATGATCTGATTGAAGCAGATGACGGCTCCCAATATCTGAACAATACCGGGGAGGGTGATGATAAGATATTCGATCTCGACGACCGAGCTGATGAAGTCATGAACTATGATTATGATTCTGAATATGATGACGCAGACAATGTTGATCTTGAAATAACAAATACTACCGGCGAGGTATATATTTATATAAGCAGGCATCTGGTGATCATCACATGTTTTTTTTGATTTGAAGATATATTAACAAATCGATCTTTCTTCTTTCAGCCCTCTGGATCGAGCAAATCTGCTTCTACAGACAGCAGGACAAAGCGAGGCCCGGGCAAAAAGTTGAAGGAGGGTGTAAAGTATAACATCGACTCCATCAAAGCTAATGGCGAACCCCTCATGCCTAAGAACATTGCGAACAAGTTCGTTCTTAGGCATTCAAGGCCTAGAATGGAAAGAGCCAAAAAATAAACGTCCAGATGTTACTTGGGTTGACGACAGAGCAAAAAAAACTCTTTGGGAATCTCTGATGGAACATTTCACGCTACCAGATCATTTCACTGATGTAGATGTGCAGAAAGTCAAGGACGCTGCTCTTAGGAAGATAGCAGTTGCATTCAACACCCACAAGAAAACTATATGGGCCAACTACGTCGCTGCAGAAAGGAAGACTCCAGAATTCAAGGGAACACTGGAGAAGCAAAGAGAACACTGGCCCGCTTTCGTGAAATTCAAGGAATCATAATTATCTAAGGAACGGTCCAGAAAAAAACAAGGCCAATGCCGTAAAAAGACGCAGTTCCATAGGCTGGGGCTAGGTGGCTACGCGGTGGCAATGCCTAAGTGGGATAAGTCTAAGCAAGATATGCTGGATGCAGGGGTCACTCCAGTTACTAGGAGCTGCCCCCCCCCAGGTGCAGAACTTGGTTCTATGCGCATGGGGGGCGTTAGACCCGAAGACAGGCCTAGTATCGAAGAAGGCAAGTCTAAAAGGAGCCGAAGAGAAGTTACTTCAAGCAATAGGAGATGCTCGAACGGGGGTGTTCACCCCCAACAGAGAGAACGACGAGCTTACGCGCGCCCTGGGAAATCCTGAACACCCGGGAAGAACACGAGGCAAGGGCGTTATTCCCTGGTATGAGGGCTTTTTGGAATGGAAGGCGACTACAGGACCCGTGCAAGAAGGAAGATGGAGGAGGAGAAGAAGAGGAAGATGGAGGAGTAGCAGAGGAAGCAGGAAGCAGAACGCGTTCAAGGCCTAGAAGCAAGGCACGCAGACTTGGCACTCAAATTCCAGCGGCAGTAGCAGCAGATCGACTCACTTAGCCAGGAAAGGGGGTCTCAGCAGCGGCAGCAGCTAGCGGATGATCCAGCATTGGATAGCACCATCCCATCCATGCCGAGAAGCAGCGTTGGTTCCGCCCCGGGCGACGCACTGCTGGATAGATACCCTGTGGATGACATCATGGAGAACACTAACTGTGAGCTACACTTCAAAATAAGAACATATCCATGAAGGTGGTGGACGCCGTTGCTATTACTAATACCCCCGAAGCAACCTTCCATTGCAACCCGATTCCAACGGGCTATGCTCGTGTCTTGGTTGATGAGGTGGTGTACCAATATTCGGGGCTAGAGCTTGACATTCCTGGAGGTGACGACGAGCACACACTGGGAGAGGCCATACATCGTATCATCCCACGGAGAAAGGACTGCATCATCTTTCGAAGGCCACCGACACCGCGTCAGCCGACTCCTCCTCGAAGTCCGCCACCGAGTCAGCAGACTCCCGCTCCTCCAAGTCCCCGAACGCGTGAGCGGACTCCTCCTCGAAGTCCGCCACCGTGTCAGCAGACTCCCGCTCCTCCAAGTCCACGAACGCGTGAGCGGACTCCTCCTCGAAGTTCGCCACCGTGTCAGCAGACTCCCGCTCCTCCAAGTCCACCAATGCGTGAGCAGACTCCTGCTCCAACTCAGACACGTCAGCCATCTCCGCCGCCTCAGCAATCAGGGAAGAGACACGCCACCACTATGGTGCGTAGCGGTACGAGTCGAGGTAGTACAGGAGGTACAGGCGGAGGCAAGCGATATAAATATGGTCCAAGCCTCGCTCCTCTTCCTCAGAGGCCTTATGACATAACCGAGGAGCAAAACGAAGCCATAGTGAAGGCCCAAGTGGACGCCCTTTTTGGACCGAAACCGGCACCGCCGCCAAGGGAGAAAGTGCCTGAGGAAAAGATTGACCATTTTATTCGTATGGCTAGACCACCAGCTCCCAAGCCTGTTGACTCAGACTATGAGCGCCAAATCAGGAAGGCACATCGAGCACGAGTACAGAAGGAGTCGAGCTCGAGCTCGAGCCAACAAGCAGCTGGCAAAAAATGCGGGAAAACCGTTCCCCAGCTGGGAGAACAGGCGGCGCAATCGATTCCCCCGCTTGTTGTGCCAACAACACATGAGAGTACGCGTGCCCTATATTATTGTGGGCAAACCGTTCCCCAGCTGAACAATCTGGTAATAACCGAGGAGCATATAAGCCAGGCTAAAATGCTCAATATCAGTGTTGGACAACTCCTCGAGATCGAGCCCATGTCTCCGCTTAGAGAGGAGGAAATAAAATGGAAATATGCCCGGGGCCAACCTTTGGTCGAGCCCGAGGAGGTCAAGAACCTCCCAACGAGAATGTATGAATTGCATCAGTGGTACATGAACATTACCAAGAGTTCCAATCGACAGTCCCTCATGGTGAAAGTCAAGGAAGAGCATTACTTCCATAAGCTAGCTCTGTCCGTTGAGTATTCAGAACTATTTCAGTTATTCAATCAAGATGCACTCGACAAATCTATCGTCAGTTGCTATCGTGTGTAAGTGATTTCTTTCTGTAATTTAAGTCTCAAGCTAGCTTTAGTGCTCATTGATCGACCATTACCTGTAATTATCCTCACTATATTTTTTTCTGTGGTATTATGCAGGATGAAGATATATGAAATGAAAAAAGCTGGACGCTATGGCATTGGGTTGATTGACCCAAATTACGTTAATGAATACACATGGACATTGAAATGGTATAAACAAGATGTAGAGAATAAAATGCTAGAGTTCTTGAAGCGCCTCAATACCAATGAAGATATACTACTTCCTTACAACTTCGTGTGAGTCACACTGTCTTATACTACAAATTCTGTTTTTGCTTACTAGCTAGCTAGATGTTAATAATTAAGTGTATAGGGTTTAGGGTAGTTGATTAGTGTTATGCACATCCCTGCTTAATTAAGACATGCAAACGTGTGCGCATGCAGTTACCATTGGATCTTGTTAGACATTAAAGTTGAAGAAGGAAAAGTTGAAGTACTGGGCCCACTACTTAAAAAAGAAAGTGACTACACCATCGTGAAGGGGATAGTCAACAGGTAATTTCAACCATTATTAACTATATCTCGGCCTATTTAGTTCGTCATTTCCTGATATGAACTATTTAATAACCCCTTTATTAATTTTCTTTGTCGGCGGGCAGGGCTTGGGCAAAGTTCATTAAGGTGACTCCAGGAAAATGGGCAGAAAAGCTGTTTTGATATCGACCCAAGGTAAGTAATTAAGTAGTACTAGCTAGCTAGCTACCATCTCTTTAATTCATGTTTCAATACCATTAATTAATTATCATGCTTGATTAATTATTACCTAATTAAATTCAATTCTCGTAAAGTCCCTGAAGGAGGCGCCGGGGACTGATGTGTGTGCATTCTACGTTTGCGAGAACATTCGCATGATGTCGTCCGAAAGGAGCAGACCTGATAGACAGCAATGGGTACGTTTGAAAGAACACTATTCACAATTTTTACATGATTATCGATATCTAGTCACACAACTAATACACATGCATGCATATTGATCTCCTTCTTAACAATTCCATGACGTGCGGGAGAAGCTCCTACCAACGGAGCGCATACGAGCACTTCAAGAGGAAATAGCGGGATTTTTTCTCGACCAGGTCATAGATCCCAAAGAAGAATACTATTACCCGCTACCGCCCCCATGAACCACTTGTCATCGTGCTCCGAAGGCACCAAGGCAACATGTAGGAGAAATTGTATATATACCTAATTGTATATATATATATACATGCATGTGTATGTGTGAATAATGGTGGTTGTGAGACATTCGATGATATATATATATATAACGTGTACAATATGTAGTATCGTAAAATACCAGCAAACAAAAAAATATTAAATGGAAAAAACAAAATTAAAGGAAAAATAAAAAATAAAACCAAAACCCCCTCAAATATTGTAGTACCAGTTGGTGTTACCAACCGGTACTAAAGGGCTCCCCACCCCCGGTGCTGGCTCGTGCCACGTGGGTGCACTTTAGTGCCGGTTCGAGCCGAACCGGTACTACAGGGGGGGGGACCTTTAGTCCCCACTCTTTAGTGCCGGTTGCGGAACTAGCACTAAAGGCCCTTACGAACCGGTGATAAATCCCGGTTTCGCACTAGTGTATGTCGAGCATTGTTGCGAGCCGTCATCTCATAGAAAAACCAATGGTGTCTACTATCGCCGCCAATCGGATTGATGAATTTTATCAAGATTAGAGAAAATGCATGCGAACCAATTAAACTTGTGGATATGCAAATTTTATGATAATACCATCACTATTAATTCGAAAAGTTCTCTGACTACAATCTTACCCTTAAATCATGGTATTGACTAATATTTAGTGGTAGGAATTAGTGGTAGTACTCTAAAATAAGTGTGGTAGAGTACTCATCAATCTTAACTGTGGCATATCCTATATATAAATAGTTCATCCCCACTACCTCTATTATTCTAACATGCAGACATGACATTTCATCAAAGGTCCACCACAACATGCATGAAAAAAAGTTGTCCACTCACGAACACGTGCCAACTCATCAAAATTCCACTCAACATGCATGAAAAAAGTTTTTCATTATATCATGCCACTTATATCCAAAATATTTTTTCACTACACAATAATCAATTATAATGTATAACATTTATGTTTAGCTTAGTTCATATTTACTAATTCAATACAAGTTTCATACAATCAAATCACTGAACTATATTCCAATCGATTCCGGTAGCAATGCGCGGGGTATTCAGAGTAATGGATGCCCATGTAATTAAAAGGGCGCTATGAAAATCAGTTTTGACTGACCAATAAACTATTTTTTATGTGTTTATTATAGTTTTCTTCTAGAGTCAGGTTTTGTGTGCCCTCCTGATCCTTGGACTTTGGATTTAGATCATATTGTTTGGCATGTTGTTGCATGTTTTTGTTCTAATCGGGGTCGTTTAATACAACTTACTAAAAGCACTTGTATGGGGCTGTAGTGGTGGTACTGAATCTAGGGTACTGAATCTAGGCTGGTAGTTTATAGACGGACCTAGGACTACAAGCTGCTGGATGTATGCATGTTATACGACTCCGAGAAGAAGACGCGACGGGGCTTGGTGGTGTGGTCATCTCCTCCGTCGGAGGTGGTCGGCCTGAGGCTGGGTGGTCAGATCTCAAGATCCGTCATCTAGTCCTGACTGTGAGTTGGGGAGACATAGTTGCCGGTGAAAACCGAGCCGACGACGGGCGATGGTGGTGTTCTGCGTTGTTACCTTGATGAAGGCATCGTCGTGTAACTACCGTCGACCCACTCGTGTTGCTCCGGGGGAAACCCTAGGATCTGATCTTTCAGATCGGACGATGGCAACACTGCAGTATCGTTTCTCTCTTGGGAGCATCGTTTGTGGAGCGAAAAACAGGAAGGATGTGGAGCGACTTCGTCTTACACGGAGCTTCGATGGAGATGTGAAGTCATGCTTGGCCGACAGGTGCTATGCTGTGTCATGCCTGTTCGGTAGGTGCTACGCACGATGGATCTTCCAGAGGCTTCAAGCTGTGTTGGCTGCTGGTACTTGGCGGCATGGTGTTGCGGTGTACCGGCGGCGACCGCGACGTGCTCAGCAGTTTGCGTGCAGGGAGGTGGTGTCGTTTGGCGCCGTGGTGGCGTCGACGGATGACCGGACTAGTAAGGATGATGCATATCTCTTTCCTGAAGATGGGTCAGCGGTTCGATGATGATGATGGCTTTTAATACGTGTGCATGTGGTGTACACTTTAGGTTTGCTGCACCGGCTGTAGGTTCCGATACGTTATGTGGATGAATTGGTGACGACGCCGGTTTTAGATATGAGGAGTGAGAGCACTCAAAAAAGAGAACAAAACGAGGAGGTGGAGGACGTAGAAGATGATCTCCAAAATTTACAAATTTTCATCATCATAATTGCAGCAAGTGAGTGTGTGCAACTTCTTGTTGACCATCTTTGCAGAGGTACGTACATCCGGCATGTTTAGTGACTGGTGTTTTCTTTTTTGCACAGGAGTACGATAGGATAGAATTCCCCAAATCCGTCATTTATTTATTTTTGCATCTCTTTATTTATTTATTTTTGCCTGGAAAAACTTTTGATCTATTTATCAACTGTTAAGGTAGTACAAAAAATAATAGAAGAAAAAATTACATTCAGATCCGTAGACCACCTAACAGCAACTACAATCACTGAAGCGAGCCTAAGCGTGCCGCCGTCATTGTCCCTTCATCATCGGAGCCGGGCAAATCTTGTTGTGGTAGACAGCCAGAAAGTCGTCCTGCTAATGCCCTAAAAGAACCAACACACCAGAACAACAACCGTCGCCAATGAAGAAAAGCATAGATCGGAAGGGTCCAATTTATACACTCGAACATAGACGCGCGAAACCGGATTCAAGCGAATCCAATAAAGATAAATGCTGACTGAATCTCGTGAGATTCGCCGAAAACAGACCTCCAGACGTCCTCCGACGACGCTAGGAGCACCACCGGAACAGGGGCTAGGTGGGAAGAACCTTATTCCATCTTCAGGAAGCCGCCGCCGACTCGCCTTTCTGAGCAGAGCACAAAACCTACCAAAACTCAAAATAAATACCTAACAACGGAGCCCTCCCGCCGGCAATGACCAGGATCCACCGTGCCTCCATGGCACTAAAACTAGAGGAGACGAGGTAGGCCAGCGGGTGCGTAGCGGGAGGCAGCCAAACCCTAGCGTTGGGTGCGTGGGTGCTTGAGGACGAAGGGGTACATGGACAACATTGATACATTTGTGTTGTATTATGTCCCAACATTCGTATCATAGAAAATATACCATCTAAAGTTTGAAATTCCCACACGAATCTTCGCATAAGATCAATGACATATTACTTAGATGTGCAATAGTTATGGCACATCTAGATGTGTTTAGCAAAACTGTTTCTAGTGATGATACTCCATACTATTTTGTTGCTCAAATTATTAATTGAGGTTTAGGCGCGAGCCTAATAAATCGACAAGGGCCCTGTTTGGATACTTTAACTCAGTTGAAGGTTAGAGTTAGATTCTAACCCTGAACTAACCCTAAACTAACTCTAACCAAAGAGCTGTCTGGATGATAGGGTTAGATTGACAATAAATATATTTTTTCTCAATCATTTGACTACTTTAAGCCCTATTTGGATAGGAGGGGTAACTTTTTTTATTAATTTTTCTAGTGGGCTCAGGAGAACTAACCCAAATAAACTCCTCTAGTGTGGGCTAGTTTTTTGGGGTGGATTAGATCCAACTAACCCAAACTAACCCATCATGTTTGGATAGCTTTGGGTTATTTAAGCCCTAACTAACTAGAACTAACTCTAATTTAGGGATCCAAACAGGGCCAAGGAAGGAGTATGATCAGACGTTATCATATCTCTTTTCTCAAACGTTAAGAACAGTGCTAATGTTGCCCTGCCTACAAGGCTACAAGGGGTACCGTCATTGCTAAAGGGAAAGCCAAGGAAACTCTCACCTCATAATTAATATAAGTCGACAATAGTACTGTAGGACAGTATCCATCCAGTCCCTCACTAGCCAGCGCTGCTGCGCCTAAATATCTAGCACAGTTAAGTCGACAAGTCACACCGAGCTCTCTCGGCCACAGGATTTGGGCGACGCGTCATATCGACCGCGCCCTTATTGGCCAGAGGATCTAGGACGATCGGAGTATATGGCGTGACTGTACCACCGCGTGATATGCTACTAGTACTACCGGTACCTACCCTGGTGCGGCGTGCTCCGTCACTCCCCCCCCCCACCACACTCTGCCACACGGCACACTCATTGTCTCATTGAGCGAGCAGTGCGACGGCGACTGCACGCGCGCTAGCTTTAGCTACTACACAAACGATTTTGGCGGGAGCTGTATCGGCCACGTCTTCGGGATTGATTAGTGCTTTGGCCAAGTAGCCCCTTGCTACGAGACAATGGGACCCCTTGCAAGCCGACTGAATCCATCATTTTCAGACAAAAGCTGTGTCCATTTGTGCGACTTTTCTTGTTCTTTTTTGCAGCTTCAAACTGTTCTTGCTTTAAATGTACAAGTGCGTTCGGTTCTTAATCGTCATAAGTTCTCATGCTTTCGAGTGTCCCAAGATTTTATCATTTGTTGAGGATATAGACCTTAGAGTCACCCGCCAGGAGGGGCCGGGTTACTCATATGGTCATTACCAGAAGCCCGGCGCCAATCTTGAAGACGGTGGGCCAAAGATGGGCTTAAGACCCGGATATGGCTTAAGGCCCGTAGTTACAATTATTATTATGGTAGAACTTGTAGTGTAAGGCAAGAATAGTTGAGAGTCCGAGCGGGACACTCTTATGAGCCGGCCGGGACTCTGAGAGTTGCTGGGCGTCAGCCTCCCTATATAAAGGGACGACCCGGGGGCGGTTTAGGAACGAGAACAATCTCATCGAGAGCCAGGCATAGCGGTTTAGCTCCCTGGTGATCGTAACCCTAATCAATACTACCTCAAACTGGACGTAGGCTTTTACCTTCACCGTAAGGGGCCGAACCAGTATAAACCCTCGTGTTCCTTGTCCCGCATTAACCCCTTCAAGCTTCCTAGCTGCGATGGCTCCACGACTAAGTCCTACCTCGAGGACATCTGCCGTGACAATTCCACGACAGTTGGCGCCCACCGTGGGGCCAGCGCACGGTGGATTTGAGTTCTTGAAGGGCAGCTTCGAAGGGCTCAAAGGATACGCTGTGGGCCGGATGACCAAGAGTCGTCACGGCAAGCTCTACATCGACGATGCAAACTGGGGCCCCGACGCCGGCTCAATTGAGTACGGGTACCGGGTCCCCTTCGGCGGAATTCATGTTTTCATTGGCAAGATTGGTGAGCCGGGCCCTGAGCCGGGTCTCTGCGCCGATCTCGTCGAGACGGCTCAGCGTGCGCGACCCGCCCGGGCCCGGCCTGCCTTAAGGCATGCTTTTGTGGGGTGCATCCATGGAGGACTCTCTGACCGATCTGGATCTGGTGATGAGACGGCCGCCGGCTCAGACGGCGAGTCGGCCACCGATGAGTCAAACTCGTTGTATCAACTTCACGATGGCAGGCTCATGGGTTGTTCCGATGGTGACAGTATTCTGGACCTATTTGAGCCGCCAAGCCGGGTTGGAATCTTTATGGCCGGTGCGCAGCCTGTTCAGAACCCCGCTGCTGGAGCGGGAAACCCGGTGCCTTCTCCGGCTCAGGTGCTGATGGATCTCACGGACAAGATGACGGCCCTATTAACCGCCACAGTTGACCCGGCAGACCAAGCTCAGCACGATGCGGAGGTGGCACAGTTAAAATTGGATCTAGTGAAAGCTAAAGAGGATCTTGCAGCGGAAGGGATCAGGTTGGCTACGGAGAGGGCGGCTCTCGATGCCCAAACTCAGCTGATCCAGGCGCAGTCCTTCCAACTCACGATGGATCAGAACGCGTCTAATGAGGTCATGAGAAGGAGGCATCAAAAGACCCAATCTCGACTCCCTCCGGTTTACGATCCACGCAACCTCTTCAGCACGCCAGGTGCAGGGTCTAGTAACCCGCCAGGGGTCATAGTGCCCGGGTCTGGAGCCCCTATTCAGCCACGAGTGATGGGGCCTCCCCAGGTGCCCCCTGCCCCGCCTCAGTATGTGCCAATACCCCCGGGTCATTATAATAACCCGCTGGAGAACATGGTCGCTGCGGCAGCACGGCTGGCGGCTCTCCCAGTTGACGGCGACTCTCCGACGGCTATTGAAACCCGCCGGGTTAGGGAACTCTTTCAGACAGCACTGGCGCAGCAAGAGGCGTACTCCTACAGCCGGGACAGGATCCACTCGACCCCTCGTCCAGGCCGGAGCCCGAGTTATAGCAGACACATGGTCTCAGCGACCGGCTCAAGTAACGTCCGACGCCATGACCCGCCTCCTGGCCATGGCCCGGCTCATAATGGAGCCTTTCACGCAGCAGACCAGGCGGAGCAAGTGCCTCAATTGACGGCTTACCAGACCCCCCGGCTTATCCGATGACTTCCGTCGACGTGGGTATCCCTACCAGGACCGGGGGTGTCCCTTGTTTAGTGCCAGCTATCCGTAATGAACGTCTACCTAAGGACTTCAAGGGCCCTAGGAAGGTGCCTAATTACACAGCTGACTTACAAACCCGCGGCCTGGATCGAGAGTTACGAGATGGCCATGGAGCTGCTGGAGGTCAGTGAGGCGGCGATGGCCAAATATTTCACCATGATGTTAGATGGGACTGCCCGCACTTGGTTGAAAGGGTTACCACCGAATTCCATCGGGTCTTGGGCTGAGCTGAAAGCCCGGTTCATCCAAAACTTCAAAGATACCTGTAGGCAGTCTATGTCAATTGTGGATCTGACTAACTGTAAGCAGCAGGAGGGTGAGTCTACGACACATTGGGTTCGCCGGGTTAAGGAGATCATACACTCGTCAGACAAGATGGATGCCGGCTCAGCAGTTTTAATGCTGGAGCAGAATTGTCGTTTTGTGCCCCTGAAGATGAAACTCGGGCGGCTTAAGCGCGACTGCAGTGATATGGGTACACTAATGGCGGCTCTTGTCAAGTACGCCGATTCTGATGGTACCAAGGATCCCCCTTCAGATGATGAAAGGACAGGGAAGGGAAAGAAGAATGGCAATGGCAAGGGTCCTCAGCATAACCCGGGGAACCAAGGAGGAGGCAAGCGCAAGGCAGATGGCAGCCTAGAGTTTGTGGCCAACGCCAGCGCACAAGGCAATAACCAGCGACGCAAGGGGAGGCCTCCTCCCCGAGGCGGCGGGTCAGGACCTTCACTAGAGTAGCTGTTGAATGAGCCTTGTCCGAGGCACGGCTCTAGAGAGAAGCCAGCGACTCATCTATGGAAGGATTGTGCAATCATGAAGGCCTTTAAGAACTATAATGGCCCGGGCGGCGGCTCAGGCGCCGGCGGCTTTCATGGCCCGGGGGGCGGCTCAATTTCTGGTCCTCAGAACGGTCAAGGGGGCTTTAATCAACAGTCTGGCCAGGGTCATCAACAGCAGCAGGGGGGTTATCAGACCAATCCAAAGCAGCTTAGCGGTGGAC
Organism: Triticum aestivum; assembly: GCF_018294505.1. Taxonomy (NCBI): domain Eukaryota; kingdom Viridiplantae; phylum Streptophyta; class Magnoliopsida; order Poales; family Poaceae; genus Triticum; species Triticum aestivum. The sequence continues at coordinate 414,421,772 of NC_057808.1, read as the reverse complement.
AGTATCATGTGTTTACCACTAGTTTGTGCAAGCGAGATCAGAAGCTTCACAAGAGGGCTGTGAATGCTGTTGAGCCGGCGGTTCCACGCTACTTGCGGTGGTCTGAACAGCCTATAGTATGGAGCAGGGAGGATCACTCTCCACGGGTGGATAATCCGGGCCACTTGGCCCTAGTGGTGGCTCCTCAAGTGGGAGGATATAAGTTCACTAAGGTACTCATGGATGGAGGCAGCAGCATCAACATCCTCTATTATGAGACGTTCCGTCGTATGGGGTTGATTGATAAGAACCTCAGCCAGTCCAACACTATTTTCCACGGTGTGGTACCTGGTAAGTCGGCTTATCCAGTCGGCAAGATCGAATTGGAAGTGGCCTTTGGAGATGAGAACAACTACAGGGTGGAGAAATTGACCTTTGAGGTGGTTAAGATAAGAAGCCCGTACCATGCTATATTTGGGCGGCCGGCTTACGCCAAGTTCATGGCTCGGCCGTGTTATGTGTACTTACAGCTCAAGATGCCGGGTCACAACGGGACCATTACGGTTCACGGCAGCCGGAAAGTGGCCCTGGAGTGTGAGGAAGGCGATGCAGCTTATGCAGAATCTGTTTGTGCAACAGAGGAGTTGAAGTTTTACAAGGACAATGTTGACCCAACTGATATGACCTCTCTGAAAAAGCCGACTACGGAGCATGAGCCGGCAATGAAATTTAAGTCAGCTGATGAGACTAAGCTTGTTGATTTCGTTCCAGGAGACTCATCTCAGCAATTTAGCATCAGTGCCAATCTGGATCCAAAATAGGAAGGCACGCTCATCGAGTTCATCCGTGAGAATAGGGACATCTTCGCATGGAAACCTTCTGACATGCCAGGTGTACCTAGAGAACTCGCTGAGCACACTCTCAATGTTGATCCGAAATTTAAGCCGGTCAGGCAGTTCCTTCGGCGGTTTAATGAGGAGAGGCGGAAAGCTATTGGTGAAGAGGTGGCCCGGCTCGCCGGGTTTATTGTTGAAGTCTTTCACCCAGAGTGGTTGGCTAACCCGGTGCTCGTACTCAAGAAGAACGGCACCTGGCGGATGCGTGTGGACTACACGGACTTAAACAAGGCGTGTCCGGCTGATCCTTTTGCCCTCCCCCGTATTGATCAAATCATTGATGCTACGGCAGGTTGTGCACGCTTAAGTTTCTTGGATGCTTATTCCGGATATCATCAGATTAAGATGGCAGTTAAGGACCAGGAGAAGACGGCGTTCATCACTCCCTTTGGAGCCTTCTGCTATGTGTCTATGCCCTTTGGACTCAAGTGTGCACAGGCGACTTACCAGCGTTGTGTACAGAACTGTCTTCATAAACAGATTGGGCGCAATGTTCACGCTTATGTGGACGATATTGTGGTTAAGTCCATCAAAGAGGAAACCCTGATAGATGATTTAAGGGAAACCTTTGATAATCTCCGGGTCTACAAGATGATGCTTAACCCGGCCAAGTGCGTTTTTGGTGTTCCTGCATGCAAGCTCTTGGGTTTTTTGGTTTCTGACAGAGGCATTGAGGCTAACCCGGAGAAGATCAAGGCCATCACCTCCCTGGCTAAGCCGGCGTGTATAAATGACGTTCAGCGTTTGGCGGGTCGCATCACTGCTTTAAGCCGTTTTATAAGCCGTTTGGGTGAGAAGGCCATGCCTTTATACCAGTTGATGAAGAAAACTGATAACTTTGTCTGGAATGATGCAGCTAATACCGCTTTTGAGGATTTGAAGAAGCAGCTGGCAGAGCCCCCAGTCCTTGCAGCTCCGGTTGATAAAGAGCCCTTATTACTGTACGTGGCGGCAAACACACGAGCCGTCAGTGTGGCTGTGGTGGTGGAACGCAAGGAAGAGGGTAAGGAGCATCCGGTTCAGCGGCCGGTTTATTATGGCAGAAACTTGTTTATGGTGTGTTCATGGCAAGCCGGAAGCTTAAGCATTATTTCCAGGGCCATCCCATAACCGTGGTCAGTTCTGCCCCTCTTGGTGATATCATTCAAAACAGAGAGGCCACAGGGAGAGTGGCTAAGTGGGCTATCGAGCTCGGACCTCATGGTCTCAAATATGTGCCACGCACTACTATTAAATCTCAGGCCCTGGTGGATTTCATCAATGATTGGACAGAGTCACAAGTGCCCGAGCAAAAGCCGGATAACACATATTGGACTATTCACTTCGATGGGTCCAGGCAGTTGGAGGGCTCGGGGGCTGGAGTTGTATTGGCTTCCCCTAAGGGTGACAAGTTCCATTATGTGCTACAGTTGCTGTTTCCTTGCACTAACAACGCGGCTGAGTACGAGGCCTTGCTCCATGGTCTTCGGATGGCTAAAGAGATGAGCTTAAGCCGGGTAAGGTGCTTCGGCGACTCAGACTTGGTGGCTCAACAAGTATCAGGAAAGTGGGATTCCAAGGACCCTCTCATGGCGGTTTATCGCCGCGAGGTTGATGCCATTGCTGGGCACTTTCAGGGTTACCAAGTGGAACACATCGATCGCAGGAAGAACGAGGCGGCGGATGCTTTAAGCCGGCTGGGCTCTCAGCGAAAACCGGTGCCGCCTAACACTTTCCTGGACGTCCTGTATAGCCCTGCTGTTAAGTTGCCTACAGAGGAAGACTTGGCTGTCCCCGACCCGGAGGCACGACTGGTGGCGGCTCTCCATATCATACCAGACTGGACAATGCCATATCTGGCTTACATGACCCGGGGCGAGTTGCCTGATGATGAAACTTTGGCCAGGCAAATAACCCGGCGGGCTAAGTCAATGATTGTTATCAATGGGGAGTTGCATCACCGCAGTGTTACGGGGGTGTTTCAGCGTTGCGTTTCCCCTGAGGAAGGTCAAGAGATCTTACGTGAGATCCATGAAGGGGATTGTGGGCATCACGCCGGCTCAAAGTCTCTTGTGGCCAAGGCTTTTCGTCATGGTTTTTATTGGTTGACGGCTCATGCGGATGCAGAGGACTTGGTCAGTAAGTGTGATGGTTGCCAAAGGTTCTCACGACGGGCTCATGTGCCGGCTCAGGAGCTGAGGATGATCCCAATCACTTGGCCCTTTGCGGTATGGGGGCTTGACATGGTTGGGCCTTTTAAAAGGTCCAAGGATAAGAAGACCCACCTCTTGGTGGCAGTTGACAAGTTTACCAAGTGGGTTGAAGCAGAGCCAGTTAGCAAGTGTGATGCAGCCACGGCGGTTCAGTTTATGAAAAAGGTGATCTTTCGCTTTGGTTTTCCACACAGCATTATAACTGACAATGGCACCAATCTCTCCAAAGGCGCCATGGAGGAGTTTTGTCAACGAGAGCATATCCGACTTGATGTTTCCTCAGTGGCTCATCCTCAATCCAATGGTCAAGCTGAGAGAGCTAATCAGGAGATTCTGAAGGGCATCAAGCCCCGGCTTTTGGTCCCTTTGCAACGGACGCCGGGTTGTTGGGTGGAGGAGTTGCCCTCCGTGTTATGGAGCATCAACACTACTCCTAACAGATCTACAGGCTTCATGCCTTTCTTCATGGTTTACGGGGCGGAAGCAGTCCTCCCCAGTGACATCCGTCATGACTCACCTCGAGTGGCGGCTTATGTTGAGGCGGATAATGAACAGGCGCGCCAAGATGCTCTTGACTTGTTGGACGAACAGCGTGATGTGGCAGCAGCCCGTTCAGCGATTTACCAACAAGACCTGCGCCGTTATCATAGCCGCCGGGTTAAGTCCCGGGTCTTCCAGGAAGGCGATCTCGTGCTCCGGCTCATCCAGGATCAAACAGACGCACACAAGTTATCCCCGCCTTGGGAAGGGCCCTTTGTGGTCAGCAAGAACTTGCGCAACGGGTCATATTACCTCATTGACATTCGGGAACACAAAGATTCACGTAAGTCGGAGGAAGAGACCCGTCGGCCGTGGAACATAGCTCAGCTTCGGCCTTACTACACTTGAGCCACCGGCTCTCATAATGTACATATTTCTTTCAGCCATGTATATATTATGATAAGCAATAAAGCAGGACCTCTATCCTTTTTTCTCCTCCAAATGTGCACGTGTTGTTTTCATTGCAAGATTAACATGATAACTTGAAGGAGGTTCCGGCTTATGATCGTATTCGAATCTAGCCGAAGGTAATAAAGGTCACTTGGGGGCTTCTTGTTCAAACATGGGTCGTATTCGAACCAAAGAGAACATAGCTGTCGATACCCATTTGATTGGCAAAGTGCCGAGCTCATTGGGAGGTTTTCTTTGATCATATTTGAATCATAGTTTAACCCCTTTGGGAACCGACGTGGATCATATTCGAATCAGCATCGTTAAACAATTCTTAAAATCACTTGGGGGCTTCCTGTTCAAACATGGGTCGTATTCGAACCAAAGTGAACATAGCTGTCGGTACCCTCTTGATTGGCATCGCCACACCCACTGGGCGCTATATGATCGTATCTGAATCTTAGCTTAACCCCTTTGGGCCGGGTCTCTGGTCGTATTCGAACCGGAAGCCCCTAAGTTCCTCTGCCTTATAGCAAAGCTCCGTCTGATTATTTCTAAGTATGTACGGCCGGGTCTCATTTTGCCGGCTTAACTTTGGTTTACAGTATGGCTGGACGCAATGGGTGTTATAAGACAGGTAAACCGGAGTTGCGGTACCAACCTTCTTATCCGGGTTATCTAAACCGGAAGTATGCTTGCAGGCCGTTAAGTATGTTTTTACGGCTGTATTCAGGATATCATTGAAGACAAGTTCTTTTTGATTCATATTCTGGGTTATCTAAAACTTCTGATTCTCAGGGTGGTAAGCCGCCTCGAGACTTGTGATTTGCCCTTCTATGCAGGATAATTAAGGGCACCTCTTTTGAGGTTAAGAAAAACAAAGGATTGATTATGACCCGGAGAAACGTCAAAGAGACAACTTCGATAAAACTTCAAGCATTCAAGGCGTGCACGATGACACGACAAAAATAAAGTGTTGGTCCTACTCTATTACAAGACTCGTTGAGTCCAAAAGGGTGAGGCATTGTTTGATAAACCGCCAGCCGAGTTATGACGCTTGCTGAGTTGAAGTCTCCGGCTCGTTCCTATCTTCTCCTCCGGCTGATCCCAAGACCTGGAAAGTTGATGACTTCCAGTCGATGCCGCTGAGAGCTTCGAATTGGGCTTCCTCGTCAATTAACCCGGCCGGGTCAATCTCCGGGGCGAAAGTGTGCTGACGAGCCGGCGGGATCAAGTTGAGGGCTTCATAGCGAGGGGTTGGAATCCTCTGATTCTCCGCATTGTAACCCGGCTGGTACTTGGTCAGATCTGTGTCGTTCCCGATAAGGGTGGCCACCGGGCGTACGGCCTTCACGCAAGCTGCGAAGTCCTTCTGATCGAAAGCTGAGCCGTCTTCCTTCAGGCTTGGATAGCCAAGGGCGATGTCCGCCGGGTCTAACTCTGGCAGGAATGCCTTGGCCCGGCTCAGCGCGGCGATCGCTCCGGCTCTTGCAGAGGCCCGTCGCAGCTCTTGGATCCGTTGATGCAGTACAGCGAGCCGGCGAAGGACTTCTGCCAGGTGAGTCGGCACCTCGTTGGATAGGGCCACCACAGCTAAGGCATGCTGTGACCCGGTGTAGAGCTGCTCCACCAGGGTATACACGGCCTTCAGCTTGGTTACCACGCTCTGGTTGAGGTTGGCACTTCTGGGACCTGTTTAACAGAGTCAGATAAGCCGCCGACAAGGATGAAATTATGAGATATAAACATTCTAAACTTGATGAAAGCCGGCGCGATGACTTACCGAAGATTGCGGCCACCATCTGGGACACTTGGCGCTTTAGGCCGGAGAGCTCGGCGGTCTTCTCGGAGAGAGCCTTCTCCGCCTGTTCAGCCCGGTTCACCAATGCGGCCTTTTCTTCGGCCCACGCCTTCCGCTCAGCGTCGAACTCCGTCTTCAGCTTTTCTTGCGCGGCGATGCTGGACACGAACTTGGCGTTTGCCTTCCGGGTCTCCATTTCTTGCATCTTCAGCCGGCACTTGACATCAGCAAGGTCAGCCTCAAGCTTCTTGCCAGCAGCCTATATAAATTTCCGGGTTATGGCATGAACAGTTACTATATAAGTCCCAACCGTTTTCCAAGCAAAGACACTTGGCACTTGGGGGCTAATGCATATTGAACGTATCTATCTACAAACTGCCGGCTCAATTGAGTAAGCCGGAACCTAAGTCTACAACATATTCAATCATAAGTTGTTGACTTGGGGGCTAGCATGGTAAAGGTAACTATGCAGTAAGTAAGAGGACAGCAGAATGATACCTCAGATTTCTGCTGGATCTGGTTCACCATGGCAACCTCTGCGTCCCGGCTCTTGTGCACTTGGCTGATGTAGCCTGAGACGAGCTCTCCAATGCTCAGGTTGGTGTAGTCGGAGAGGTCCAGGTTCACCCGGTGGGGCTGCAGCAACTCCCCCTTAGCGGAGCACTTGGCCAGCACGGTAGGTCTCCCCGGCTCAACGAACTCCGTCCGGGTGATTACCACGTCCGGGTCGTCTACTGGTGGAGCCGAGCTGGAGGCCTCCGGGTTAACAGAAGCTTCTGTAGTTGCCTTGGTAGTTGGGGCAGCGGCCTCAGGTGCCTTGTCGATTGGAATTGTGGCTTCGGGGGTGGAGGCAGCTGGCGGTTCTTGAGCCGTCACCTCCGGTTCAGGTAAATCCGGCACTCCGGCTGACTTGGTCTTCTTCGCTCTCTTGGTGAGCTTTGCCTGGGCACTGAAAGGACAGAAACGTTAAGCACAAAAAGGGTAAGTACAGACAAGTATAATATGAGATGGTTGTCATTACCCGGGCGCGGTCTTGAAAGCCGGAAGACTCGACTGCATAGAGTCGCCCGAAGAGGGGGAGGTCTCCTGATAATTTGAGTCAGAAGAATTGAGTGGCTGACGGATAACACCCGCCAACAGATGAAAAGGGTACAAGTGGGAAATAACCTCAGTTCGGCGCTTCCTTGATGTGTCAGGTAACCCGACTGAGAGGTTAGTGTCCTTGTTGGTCCGGGTGTGACGGCGGCTTTCATGAACCTGTCGCTTCAAAATAAATTGAGGGTCTTGATAAGCTAAAGGATGTGAAAAGCTTACTTTCCGGGTTACCCTTCGGACTTTCAGCATTGGCAAGGGCTCCGAGTCGGAGGAAAGTGACATTACCTCTTCAACCACCGGGTTACTTGCGCCGGTGTCATCCTGTCAATGAGCAAGTATTGATAAGACGGACAGCAACAAACAACAAATACAACAAGGACTTAAAGGCTCAGGGGTTACCTCTGACTCGGAGCTGTCGCTTAATTGCATCATCTCTGAAGCAGTAGGCTTGCTTCCTTTCTTGCGAGGGGCGGCTTTCTTGGCGGCTTTCTTCGCCTTCCTGGCCTTCTTGGCCGCCTCATGGTCGTATTTGACCCGCCAGAACTTATCATCAGCCTGAAAAATGCAATGAGGTTTTCTTAAAACAATTCAGATGAAAGTCATGTACAGATAAGATGTTCCGATCAGCGGCTTACCGCTGGGGCTGGGTTGGTCTTGCAGAAGGGGGCTAGCCCGGTCCTTCTGCAGTCTGCCAGGCTCTCGTTCAAGAGAGCCTTGGTCATCTCCTCTGCAACGTCTTCAGGAAGATTGTTGCGGCTGTGTCTCTGAGGGTCGTCCTTTCGTCCTGTGTACTCGCACATTAAGCCGGGGCGGCGGCTCAATGGGATCACCCGCCACGATATCCAGACCCGGACCAGATCGATTCCATTCAGACCATTGCCCAGCATAGCCTTGATCTTGTTGATGGTGGGGAGCAGAGGTTGGCGCTCCGCTTGGGTCAGCTTGTCTGACAGTGGGTGAGTCGGCTCCAGACGCGAGGGGCGAAAGCCGGGCAACAGACTCTCGTCAGCCGGCGACGTGTCTTGGCAGTAAAACCACGTCAGATTCCAGTCCTTGGCGTGGCTGGGCGGCTCTGCGTAAGGGAAAAGGCAGTCCCTACGCCGCTGGATGGAGATGCCACCTAGCTCCAGACTTGGCCCATTGGCGCATTCATTCTGACGGTTCAAATAAAAAAGCTCTTTGAAGAGCAGCAGGCTGGGTTCCTCTCCAAGGTAAACCTCGCAGAATACTTGGAAGTTGCAGATGTTGGACACTGAGTTGGGTCCTATGTCTTGAGGCCGCAAATCGAAGAAGTTTAGGACATCTCTAAAAAACTTTGAGCCGGGCGGTGCGAAGCCCCGGCTCATGTGATCCGCAAAAATCACTACCTCCCCATCCTTTGGCTGTGGTCTCTCTTCTGATGGGTCAGGGGCACGGTAGGACATGATGTCCTTCTTGGGCAGATATCCAGACTTAACAAAATCCGCTAGGGTATCATTGGTGACATTGGACCTCATCCAGTTGCAAGTAATGAAGGCTTTGGGAGCTTTGGGAGGCATGGTGAAAGTCGGCAGTCTATGATAAAGGGAAAAACGTCCGGGTTAATTATGAGCCGGAAGCAATCTATAGTTCAATATCAAGGTGGCGGCTTATAAGGGGACTAACGGTATACACTTAAGTGCATCGGGCTATTTAAGCCGCCGAGGGATTGAGAATAATTTGATTGTCTACAGGCCTTATCACAGCTAAGCCGAAAATTTTTGTGGCGCATGATTTTTTTTAAGCCGGAAGGTTCTACGGCGCGTGGTTTCTTTAAACAGGAACTGTAAACCGCCGAGATTCAATGATTGCAGTTTTTTACTAAGTGTGGTAAAACAGGTTTCACACATCGCAGTAAAAAATTTGGATCAAAATGGTCGGGTAAAAGAAAATTTTCTAGACCTAAAATATAGACGCAGGGGAGTTCTTGAGCTCGAATGAGGTCTTTATGCAGTGAAAAGAAGTCTACTTGTGTTTGAAATGGGTGCTAAAACATCTACCGCAGTGGTTCCATATGGGCTAAGATCAAAAGGGAGCAGTAAAAATGAAAACTACTGAAGAACTTGCGGGCGATGGCGAAGAACACGGATGAACTACTCGAACCCTACCGCAGATCTGTTCTAGCAGGGCAGAAGAAACTTACAGAGGCTGGTGAGTCGCGGAGGTCGTCGCGTATCTCTGGTCAGATCAGGGTGATGCAGCGGCCTGAGTTGATGACGACGAGGAGACCCGCGGCGGCGACAGCAGCAGAGCTCGAGCAGGGGAGCAGTGGCGCGAGGAAGAAGACGAAGGAGAGAGAGGTGGCTGGAGGCCCGTCGGGCCGGCCTATTTATAAGGCAAGCTCATGAGTGGGCGCGAGGATCAAGGAGTCCACGGCGTGGTTATCTCCTCACGAAACGCCTCGATTTTCGGGATGACAGTAAATGCAAAGATCCGTTGCGGATCTGGCGGAGTAAACAACGGGCTTAATGGAAGATGACGTCACGGCGGATTATCCGGAGTCCAGAGGATGACGTCACGCCGGGTTATGGCCTTCACACAAATGGTAAGCCGGAGATTTTTTCTGTTGAAAGAATTGAAGATTGACATGAGCCGGCTCAAATCAATCTGGGGCCTAATGTTGAGGATATAGACCTTAGAGTCACCCGCCAGGAGGGGACGGGTTACTCATATGGTCATTACCAGAAGCCCGGCGCCAATCTTGAAGACGGTGGGCCAAAGATGGGCTTAAGACCCGGATATGGCTTAAGGCCCATAGTTACAATCATTATTATGGTAGAACTTGTAGTGTAAGGCAAGAATAGTTGAGAGTCCGAGCCGGACACTCTTATGAGCCGGCCGGGACTCTGAGAGTTGCTGGGCGTCAGCCTCCCTATATAAAGGGATGACCCGGGGGCGGTTTAGGAACGAGAACAATCTCATCGAGAGCCAGGCATAGCGGTTTAGCTCCCTGGTGATCGTAACCCTAATCAATACTACCTCAAACTGGACGTAGGCTTTTACCTTCACCGTAAGGGGCCGAACCAGTATAAACCCTCGTGTTCCTTGTCCCGCATTAACCCCTTCAAGCTTCCTAGCTGTGATGGCTCCACGACTAAGTCCTAGCTCGAGGACATCTGCCGTGACAATTCCACGACATCATTGCTAGAGTATTCAACTTCCATTTGTTCAACTTCCATTTGTTCAACAACCATAAGATCAAGTATAATAGGATGATGTAGGCGGGCTAAAAGACTTAAAATAGTATATTTGTGCTGAGTTGAAAAAGAAAGAAGAAGAGAGAGAGGAGAAGCGGGCTATTAACTAACAACTAGCTCTAGCACATGCTCCTAGACATTTTATGAGAGAGGAAGGTGGGCCATGTATCAACAAAGTAATACTTATTTACATCTAACGATTATACTTGCCTGCAATAAGCTTGGATATAAATGACGTGTCAACATCATATAGCCAGCTGCTGGCTGTATTATTAACCATGCTCTAGCAGTATAGCCGCAGGACATTTACGATGCCACTAGCTCCGTAGGGCAGCATAAAGGCATCCCCACGTCGCCCCCAAAATGTCCGGATCCAATGTGGCCGGATGTTATTTTCGCTATTCAAAACGGCATTGTAAACGTCTATGGACGGGTCCATGTGTCCGAGTTCTCGCCAACCGGCTACAAACTGGATGAAGTTTGCCGAAGTTCGGAACTTTGTCTTATAGGACTCCAACAACCCCGGCCCATTCAAATCCCTCTCCCACAACCGTTTTCTCCCACTCCGCCCCTTCCCCCTTGCACTATGTATGCATCCTCTTAGCCCGACGCCGCCTCTCTCTCACTTCGATCGCCGCCTAGGCCTTGCCTTGCCGCTTCGCTGTACCAAATAGTGGAGAGTAGGACATCCAGGTTCATGCATTGTTAGATGAAACTCGGAAAGCACATCGTCTGGGTGACCAACTTTTGCCAACTCGGTTACCGTCGAATTTATATCGACGAATTTCAAAATTTTGTTTTAGATCCGATTATATTTCGGATCTAATATTTATTATATTTGAACTGTTGTTATACTAGGATATTTGCATGTTATATATGGACGAATTGTGTATTGCTATATTATTTGAGTGCTCCGGACATAGAAAAAACCCAAAGGCGTACGCTTATGACACACGGTTGGATGGACGACTCCTATACATGTGTCCATGGATGTGTCCGCGGACAGATAGATATGGATCTTCCCTATCATTAATGATGGAGGGCTAGCACGAGGAGGAAAAAATAATAACAATGAGGAAGGCTATCCTGTGGCGCACACCCCTGCCCTTTTATAAGGCTAGTCATAGTGAGAATAACATAAGTGATAACGTCACACATATCTATGCAAAATAGATGATGTGGCAAGTAATTAATGAGGAAAGAGAAATTTGTGGTAATATAATATGTTACCGTAACATCACACATATGAAGACAAGATGAGTCTACAACCTAATAAATAAACTAGAGGTTGTAACATAGGCTAGTAACATATGCATGTTACTAGTCTAAGTTACTCCCCACTATGACCAGCTAACCAAGCACGAGATGCCACGCGACAATTGTTGCCGTGAAAATCGCACCAGAATCAGCCGTCGCGTGGATCTAGGGCATGGGAATTTTGGATTAATCCTCTCATTTCATAGGAGAGGAACCCTCCTTGATTTCATCCTTGGGAAGTTTAAGAGGAATAATAGCCAACTCCAGACAAGCTCGGGGGTGTCTCAACAGCCGGGAAGGGCTGGCCCCAGGGCCTAATAAAACAGGGTGTGACGAGGGCCATCGGCCCAGCAGGGAGTCTGAATTCTTGGAGGTTGTTCATCTTGGCATGCAAGCCAAGGACCCTCTATCTATCATGGCTCTAGGTCGGTTAGGAACATGTAACCCTAGATCTCATACCTCTTTATGAGCTGAGGCTAGGGGGTAGTTCGAGATCATTTGACACTTTGTCATCTTCCTGGTAGTAACAATCCATGCATATTGTAAACCCCTCACATGAGGTATTTCCCCCACAACCAATCAAAGCAAACCAGGAGTAAGGATTTACCTCGACCACGAGGGACTAAAACCGGGTAAAAATCCCCATGTGTGATCTCATCTAGAACATCTGATCATGCTCACCACCCTACCGATGCTACACACAGATTTCGTTGCCATCAAGGAGTACAAGCAAATACTTTGGTACAAACTCCAAGAACAGACCATAAGGCAAATTCATCCAAAGACCCACTCCATAGACAATCTTTGTATGAGTTTCTCTAAGACCCGATACTTCAGAAGTTTTCCTTCCAATACTACTAAACAACTTAGGGCTATCAAGAGTGAAGCCAGCCTCAAGAATCTATTTTTCACAAAAGTTGTGGGGTAAAACTGAACCCACAGCTTATGCATGGCACCGCCACTGGGCTATCCATACTCAGATGTCAAACCCTATTTCAACAGTTCAAAATCATTATTCAGTTTGTTCTGGGATTACCTAGCCAATCCAATTTGAAACTTTGTATGTTTGCTACACCAATTCTGAGGAAAAAAACATTTTTCATGCAAACTTCCGAGCCTTCACGGTCTAATTCACTAAGCCTGGTACATTCGTTTTTTTTGAGAACTTGTACAGTGGGAGAGACTCCCACTGTGATTGTATTACTCAAAAAGTAAGGTACACTGTACAACCCATATTTACAAGCATCTCATCCACCACTTTGGGGGAGAGTGTGATTTGACCAAGTTTTAGATTGACTAGTGGGGTGGAAGATTGTTTACAAAAGAGAGAATAAAGTCTCTCAAGTCTACTCTTGTTCTATGTTGGAGAAGGGTGAAATCTTGCTTGAACCTATCAAGCCAGCCGTGGTATGTTGGAGGGATGCCTCTGAAGTGTTTGTTATTCCTTTCTTTCCATATGCTCCAAGCTGCTTGTAAGAAGATTTCCATGAACAGGGCTTTGTTCCAATCATTAGAGGCCTTGCTTATCCAGTGCATTCTGGAGCCGGATTCTTCCCACATGATCCCTAGTTTGGACCAACAGTATTTGCTGAAAGGGCATTGGAAGATCATGTGTTCCACATCCTCTTCAACTTGCTGGTTGCATAAGAGGCAGCTGAAGTCATCTCCGATGTTGTAGTGCCTTCTCTTGAGCATGTTGCGAGTGTTTAATCGGTCAGAGAGTAGCAACCATCCAAATATCTTGATTTTTAGCGTGACTTTGGACTTCCAGAGCCAGTGGTAGGATTGGTGGGCCTTCACATCCCGAAAGTAGAATTTGTAGTATCTATTAGCTTTGAGGTCTGTCGAACCCCAACAACATACCCACCTGTCATGTGTGTGGGAGTCCTCAAGATTACTAATGTGTAGCACTTTTTGTTGCAGGTCATGGACTTCTCCATGTGCTTGCACTGAAAGGGGAAGATTAAACATTTCATGGAGGGAGGTGGATCCCAAGAAATCTTTTACAGAGATATCCTCATTTAATGCAAAGGAGAAGGCCCGCGGGTGTGATTCTTCCATCACAGATTCCAACCATAGATCTTTCCACATAAGAACTGTGTCTCCCACATGTACAATTGCCCTGGATATACCTCGATATATTGGTGTGAGTTTCAGCACGTCTCTCCACCAGAATGATCCGCATGGATCCGACGCGTGTGGGATCTTGTGCGTGTAGTATGTTGTCCATATCAACTCCACCCAAGGCAAGTCATGGTGGCTGTAAAATTTGTGAAGATATTTGAGAAGAAGGGCCTCGCTTTGGACATGGAGATTGATGATACCGAGACCACCACTTTGTTTTGGTCGGCAAACCATGTCCCAAGCCGCAAGGGAGTTACATTTATCTCCTTGCTCCATTTTTCTTGTCCAAAGGCACTTTCTTCTGAGTTTATCAAGCAGCTCTAGAATCTTCGGTGGGAATTTGAGGGTGCAGAGAGCGAATATGGTGAGAGACGTGATCATCGTGTTGAGTAGCGACAACTTTGCACCATATGACATCAATGTTAGAGTGCTGGTCATTCTTCTTTCCATCGTGCAGACTAGAGGCATAAGATCTTGGACCGTAGGTTTGGTTATTCCGAGAGGCAATCCCAAGTACGTGAAGGGCATAGAGCCTACCTTACAGCCAAAGATGGAGGCGATGTCATTGTAGCAATCGTGCTCGCAGTTGATTGGGATTAAGGTGGACTTGTGGAAATTAATTTTTAAACCAATGGAAGCAGCATAGTCTGAAAGAATGCCCTTGATTGTCCTGGCTTGTTCAGCGGAAGCTGGAAGTAGAATAATCGTGTCGTCGGCATATTGGATCACTGGGTAATCATGCTGGTTTGGTCTCTGAAACGGTAGCTGAATTCAGCCTTGTCGGAACGCGTCATTAATAGCAGCTTGCAGGAGGTCAGCTGCAAGAACGAAGATGAGGGGTGATAAAGGGTCACCTTGACGAACACCACATTTGCAGAGGAATTGTCGACCTGGAACACTGTTAAGGAGGACTGAAGATTTTCCGGATAAGAAGATACATTTGATCCAATCCAGCCATTTGGCGTTAAACCCCATGTGTTCCATAATTTTAATCATGGCATCATGCTCGATCGTGTCGAATGCTTTGGCGAAATCTTGTTTGAGCAAGACAATCTTCTGTTTTGAAGTTTGGCATTGATGTATGTACTCGAATGCCCAGGCCAAACAATCTTGTATGGATCTACCTTTGATGAATCCGTACTGATTTCGATGGACAATTTTAAGAATGAGTTTTTGGAGCCGATTTGCGAGCAGTTTCGTGATTACCTTGAGGCAGCAGTTGAGTAAAGTAATTGGCCGAAAATCAGAAACTGTCTCAGGTGATCGAACTTTGGGTATGAGTGTAACAAATCCATCATTAATGCTTTCAAGATTGAGGCCACCCTCATAGAATTGATTGCTGAGTTCATAAAAGTCCTCTTTAATTAGGGGCCAGCATTTTTTCAGAAATAAGCCGGTGAAGCCATCCGGACCAGGTGCTCGGTCAGCCGGCATGTCCTTGATGACAGCATCAATTTCATTCGTGGTGAAAGGCATTGTCAGCTGATTCAGACCCTCAACCTTTTTGATGATGTTTTGCAAGTTACATTTCATTTGGAATTCACCGGATTTTCCCAGTCTATCTTTGATGTTTGGTATATGATCGCCTCTTTGCTTGCATGATCATCTGCCATTGTGCCATCAGGCATTTGCAGAGTGGGGATCGTGTTGCGTCTAAATCTTTCCGAGGGCATCGCCTTTAAGAACTTCGGGTCTTCATCACCCAGTTTAACCCAACGAATGGTGCATCTCTTTTGCCAATATTGCCTTTGGTAATTCAATAGACGTAAGATGTGTTTCTTCAGATTTTTCCTAAAATTATGTTCTGGCGTAGATAACAACCGGAGGTTTTCTAGGGCATCAATGTTGGCCAGAGCAAGATTAGAATTGTTACATTCGTTGGCCAGATTAGAATTGTTACATTCTAGGGCATCAATGTTGGCCAGAGCAAGAACGTTTGGTACATTCGTTGTTTCTTCGACTAATACTTTAGAAGATGTGGATTAGCGCTTTTTTGCAATTTCTGGTTCTAAGAACTGCTCTGTTTTGAACGACACTATTGATCAATGGTTTTACTAGTACTTTTGAGTTGTTGTATCTTCGCAAAAGGGGTTGCCTTTTGTTTTTGGGACCACTGCTCACGTTGTCGTCGGTACTTTCGAATATTGTATTTCCCCTTATCCCTGAACATTGCCCTGCCCATTCAAACTTATTTGAACTGATTCAACGGTCCCCTAGTTTCCTACCAGTGGATTCGACCCATTATTACTTTTTAGTAACTGTAAGATTCTGGACTCTCGCTATATCTTCTCTACCATATCCCTTTGTGGCAAACAATCATAATCATTTCATACCATTGCGCTCAGTCATTTCACTCATTGAAAGCCACTCAACACAACTACATCCCATTGCACTCCACTCCATGAATCATCACCACATATAGATGAAGATATCCACGGCAAGAAAAGAAAATAGAAGTGTTGGGTAACTCCATATGCATTTCTTTGTTTTTGGACCTCTCTTTCTTGCATCCTGATGTCTACAACACAACCTTCTTCTTGCAGACGTTGTTGGGCCTCCAAGTGCAGAGGTTTGTAGGACAGTAGCAAATTTCCCTCAAGTGGATGACCTAAGGTTTATCAACCCGTGGGAGGCGTAGGATGAAGATGGTCTCTCTCAAACAACCCTGCAACCAAATAACAAAGAGTCTCTTGTGTCCCGAACACACCCAATACAATGGTAAATTGTATAGGTGCACTAGTTCGGTGAAGAGATGGTGATACAAGTGCAATATAGATAGTAGATATGTGTATTTGTAATCTAAAAATATAAAAACAACAAGGTAGCTAATGATAAAAGTGAGCACAAACGGTATTGCAATGCTAGGAAATAAGGCATAGGGTTCATACTTTCACTAGTGCAAGTTCTCTCAACAATAATAACATAATTGGATCATATAACTATCCCTCAACATGCAACAAAGAGTCACTCCAAAGTCACTAATAGCGGAGAACAAATGAAGAGATTATTGTAGGGTATGAAACCACCTCAAAATTATCCTTTCTGATTGATCTATTCAAGAGTCCGTAGTAAAATAACATGAAGCTATTCACATGTTAAATCATAGACCATAAACTTTCTTGAAAACTAACAAACTATGTTCTCAGTCATCAAACAATTGCAATTCATCTTATTTTCAGGAAGGGTCTATGTAAGAGCTTTGATTTAGCAAATCCCACATACTCAACTATCATATAGTCTTCCATGATTGCTACCACTCAAAGCATATTTTTAGAACAAATAGCATCCATCAAACACAGAGAAAGATAGGGGCTTAATGTTTCGCCTCCCAACTTATTTATCATATAGATAATTGTCAACAATAATAACTCATGATCAAATATATTTGAATGGCCATATATGCTTAGATCTTTCCATCACATGATGCTTGCCAACTAAAGAGTAGGTTGGAATGAGAAGGAATACTACTGACTCTTGCATAAAAGTAAAAGATAGGCCCTTCGGAGAGGGAAGCAGGGATTTGCAGAGGTGCCAGAGCTCGAAGCTAAAACAGAGATGAAAATAATTTTGAGAGGTATGATTTGATTGTCAACATAACGACCAAGAGTTCCCAATATCTTCCATACTACATACATTATAGGCGGTTCCCACGCAGAAAGGTAATTTTTTTACTCCCCCTCCACCAACATTCACACTCCACGGCTTGTCCGAAA
Organism: Triticum aestivum; assembly: GCF_018294505.1. Classification (NCBI taxonomy): domain Eukaryota; kingdom Viridiplantae; phylum Streptophyta; class Magnoliopsida; order Poales; family Poaceae; genus Triticum; species Triticum aestivum. The sequence continues at coordinate 414,404,570 of NC_057808.1, read as the reverse complement.
CAATGGGTGCCGTCCAACTTTCAACAATCCTGGGGGAGTTTGTTTAAATTATTTGCGAATTTGTTTTTGATCTTTTGATCATAGGACTGGGCATCCGAGTTACCAGCCATTTTCTCGTGAATGATGAGCGGAGTCCACTCATCGTGAGAATAACCCACCTAGCATGGAAGATACTGACAGCCCCTAGTCGCTACATGAGCGATTCGGGCATACAAAACAGATTATTATTTGAAGACTTAGAGTTTTGCACATGCAAATTTACTTGGAACGGCAGGTAAATACCGCATATAGGTAGATACGGTGGACACTCATGGAATAAACTTGGTTCAAGGAATTTGGATGCACAAGCAGTATTCCCGCTTAGTACAGATATTTTGGCTAGCAAAGGATTCTAAATAGCAAGCACCACATGTTAGAGGATCCATAACAATATAACTTCTATACAAATATACCCAAGCATAACTCATTATGTTGTCTTCCTTGTCCAACTTCAACTAATTTGCTCAGGTTTGAAAATAATTAATGGGGCTCACAATCATAGAAGATGTCCAAGATAGTATATTTATATGTGAAATCTCTCTTCCTTCAATATTCTTTCATGAATTGTTCAAGTGACCAATACAATGTTTGCTAACCTTCGAAAATTTTACCACCTCTACTTCTTATATGTAAAGTCATTACTCCCCATGGGAAAGCCATATGAAACATATATAATTTCAGATTTATGATATTCAAATCATTCAACTATTTACTCATAGGATATAAGTGAAGCACACGAGAAAATGGCAAACTACTCCAAAAAGATATAAATGAAGATCAATGAGTAGTTAAATAATTATGTAGCTATGTGAAGACTCTCTCTTGTTTACGAATTTCAGATCTTGGGATATTAATCAAACAACAAGCAAAACAAAATAAAATGACACTTCAAGGATAGCACTCATCATGTGAAGAAGCAAAAACTTAGGCTTAACCGATACTAACCTATAGTTGTTGAAGAAGAAAGGTGGGATGTCTACCGGGGCATCCCCAAGCTTAGATGCTTGAGACTTCTTGAAATATTATCTTGGGGTGCCTTGGGCATCCCCAAGCTTGAGCTTTTGTGTCTCCTTAATTCCTCTCATATCACGGTTTCCTAAATCTCGAAAGCTTCATCCACACCAAACTCAACAAGAACTCGTGAGATAAGTTAGTATAACCAATGCAAAAACCTTATCATTTTCTACTGTAAAAAATCACTAAAATTATTATTCAACATTGCATACTAAATGCCTCTGCATATTTAATACTCCTATCCTCAAATAGAATCATTAAACAAGCAAACATATGCAAACAATGCAAACATAACAGCAATCTGCCAAAACAGGACAGTCTGTAAACAATGCAGCAAGATCCATACTTCCCTAGCTCCAAAAATTATGAAAGAAAATTCCCACTGTAGTAAATTCATCAGAGCTTATTATGCAAAAGGTTTCAACATTTTATCACATTCTTACTTTTCTAGGGAATTTTTGCAACAGCGGTAAACTTTCTGTTTCGAAACAGCAACATGTATACTTGCAAAATAAGCATGGTAAAGGCTATCCTTGACATTTTTGTTGAAAATAGAGATGCAAAACATTATTATAAATAACATAAAGCAAATGCTAACAAAATAAAATGATGCTCCAAGCAAAACACATATCATGTGGTGAATAAAAATATAGCTCCAAGTAAAGTTACCGATGAACGAAGAAGAAAGAGGGGATGCCATCCGGGGTATCCCCAAGCTTAGGCTCTTGGTTGTCCTTGAATATTACCTTGGGGTGCCTTGGGCATCCCCAAGCTTAGGCTCTTGCCACTCCTTATAACATAGTCCATCAAATCTTTACCCAAAACTTGAAAACTTCACAACACAAAACTTAATAGAAAACTCGTAAGCTCCGTTAGTATAAGAAAATAAATCACCACTTAGGTACTGTTGTGAACTCATTCTAAATTCATATTGGTGTAATATCTACTGTATTCCAACTTCTCTATGGTTCATACCCTCCGATACTACTCATAGATTCATCAAAATAAGCAAACAACATATAGAAAACAGAATCTGTCAAAAACAGAACAATATGTAGTAATCTGTATCATTCGAATACTTCTGTAACTCCAAAAATTCTGAAATAAATTGGTGGACCTGAGGAATTTGTCTATTAATCATCTTCAAAAAGAATCAACTTAAAAGCTGTAACGCCCACGATGCGGCTATATCTCTCACGTGTCGAGGCACGACTTAGAGGCATAACCGCATTGTAGGTTTTGTCGCAAGAAGGGTCATCTTCACACAATCCCATGTAATGAACAAGAATGGGATAAAGAGTTGGCTTACAATCACCACTTCACACAATAAATAAATTAAACATACATCATTCAGAGTACAATCAAGGTCCGACTACGGAACCAAAATGAAAGAAGACAACCCCAAATGCTAGATCCCCGATCGTCCCAACTGGGCTCCACTACTGATCATCAGGAAACGAAACATAGTAACGACCAAGTTCCTCGTCGAACTCCCACTTGAGCTCGGTTGCGTCACCTGCACTGGTATCGTCGGCACCTGCAATTGTTTTGGTAGAATCTGTGAGTCACGAGGACTCAGCAATCTCACACCCGCGAGATCCTCGGGCTCGCGAAAACCCAAGGGAAAAGGCTTAGCTAGGCAAATATAAAACCAAGGTTGGGCTTTGCTGGAGGAGTTTTATTCAAGGCAAACTGTCAAGGGGGTCCCATAAATCACCCAACCGCGTAAGGAACGCAAAATCAAGGAACATAACACCGGTATGACGGAAACTAGGGTGGCAAGAGTGGAACAAAACACCAGGCATAAGGCCGAGCCTTCCACCCTTTACCAAATATATAGATGCATTAATTAAATAAGAGATATTGTGATATGGCAAAATATCCATGTTCCAACATGGAACCAACTTCAACTTCACCTGCAACTAGCAACGCTATAAGAAGGGCTGAGGAAAAGCGGTAACATAGCCAAACAATGGTTTGCTAGGAAAGGTGGGTTAGAGGGTTGACGTGGCAATATGGGAGGCATGATATAGAAAGTGGTAGGTAGCGCGGCATAGCAATAGAGCGAACAACTAGCAAGTAAAGATAGAAGTGATTTCGAGGGTATGGTCATCTTGCCTGCAAGGTTCTCAGAGTTGTCGAAAGCTTGATCCTCGTAAGCGTTCTCAACAGGTTCCTCGTAATCGTTCTCGTCTCCCGGCTCTACCCAAAGCAAGAACACAAGCAAAGGACCAAAAATCAATCACGGGAAAAGCACAAGCAACATGATGCAATACATGGCATGATATGCGAGATGTGATATGCAATGCATATGCGTGCTCCAGAAGGGAAAAGATGAACAAGGCATCAACTTGGCAAACCAAGTATGCCGCTGGAAAGATGAGATGATTTCGGTTGAAATCGATATAAATCACCGGAATCGGATGCACGGTTTGCAAATGACCAGCAAAACAAGGATGGCACAATTATGCGATTAACAGCATGGTGCCACTTAGTATGTAACAAGAAGCTAAGCTACTGCACTCCAACATAACAACAAAGCATATGACAGTGATGCACTCAAGATGCTTGACAAAACATGAACACTGAGCTACGGCTAAATCACACTAGAGCAGGTTCAAACAAGCATGGCAAAAGTGCAAAAGATATCAGCTTCACAGACTTGGTGAAAATACTAACATGCCAGAAATAACATCAGGAAGCCATGTTTGGAGCAACCAAACAGCATGCTACAGGCACATATCATAGAAAATAAAGGCATGGAATGAATCTACTAAATGCATCAAACAAAAGAACCTTAGTGATCATGAGCCAAAAAGGCACAGAAAATACGATGGCACCCATATAAACATAGCAAGTTTTATTACCAGATTCAGACTTTGCAGAAAAACAGAGCATGGCATTAACAGAATTATGAAGGCATCTTTGCGAGCTCGATTCACTCATCACAAAGCATTGCATGACAAAACAAGCATACCAACAGCAAAAAGACATGTTCATGAAGCTATCCATGGCAAGATCAAGTTCATAGCATGTATGGATCAACTACAACAATCTTGGCAATACTGAATAACATGTAAACAATCTGCCAGGAACATTTTATAGCAAAAGTAGAGCAAGATTGAGACATGCTAGTGCACTCCATAATTGCAAGTAGTGGCATGGATGGATAGAGCATAACCATATGTTCAAAACATCCTCACTGAAGTATCTCAAAATAATTATGGATCTCACTGTAGCAACATGGATACATGTCATGAAAATAACAGCAGGAAAAGGACTTAGCAAAATCCAAAGTCCCTGAAAACAGCAACATCACGAAGCCTAGTTTACATGCTTGTGCTAGTCACCACATAGATCACAAAATACATGGCATACACCCCTGTAAAGATGGCATGGTATAGCCCAAAACACATGTAGAGCTCATACTCATAAGATGCACACATCAAATGCAACAAAAATGACAAAACATCATAATCTGATAAGTAACAGCAGTAAACAACATATAACACTCTTGCAGCGACGATTTGGGCATCAAGATGAACACAAACAAGCATGGCACAATGGACCAAATGAAGAGCATCTCCTGTTGAACATTCTGATATAACATGCCCGCAAAACGAAGCAGTATGCAAGGAGACATGATGTGATGAACATAGCAACATAATGTGAGGATTTCGGGACATCGAGAAAATTTCGGGGGTCAACCTTGTTTTTTAGATCTGGATCTGGGGCGCGGAATACGAGGTTCACCGGAGCTCGGGGCGGCAGCGGCCGGTCGGAGAAGAGGGGGACGGGGCGCGGCGGAGGCGGCGGCGCGCGTCGGGCGGCGGGGAAGGCGGAGCC
>NC_057808.1:414391911-414399330 GCF_018294505.1 Triticum aestivum | reverse complement strand
GCGGGGGCGCGGGAGATCGGGGGCGCGAGCGGCGGCGACCGGGCCCGGAGGGCCCCGTGCGGGCTCGCGGGCCGGCGGCGCTGGGAAGCGGCGGCGTGCCACATGGCGGAGCGTGACTGGTGCGGGTGCGGAGGCGGTTTCGTCCGGCTCGGGCCGGACGTGTCCGGCGGCGGAGAGGGGCGAGGCTAGGGTTTCGTCTGCGCGAAAAATCCGGGGGGATCACCTATTTATAGGTAGAGGGAGCTAGGAGACTCCAAATGAGGTGCGGTTTTCGCCCACACGATCGTGATCCAACGACGGAGAGCATGGAAGTGGTTTAGATCGGTTATTGTGCTGTTTTGGAGGGGTGTTGGGCTCCAACACAAAAGAGGTCTTTGCGGTTACCCGGTTAACCGTTGGAGCATCAAACGGCCTCCAAATGGAATGAAACTTGACAGGTGGTCTACTGGTGGTGTACCAAGGCCACTTGGCAAACCTTGGTCCATTCCGAGAACGTTTAACACCCGCTCACGAAAAGAGACAAGAGGGGTGCCCCGGTGCATGTGGGAGTGTCGGATTGCAAAACGGACAACGGGGAAAATGCTTGGATGCATGAGACGAACACGTATGCAAATGCGATGCACATGATGACATGATATGAAATGCATGACAAGAACAAAAATGCAAAATGAAGACAAAACCCAACCACGAAGGGAGTCTCATAACTTAAAGCCGAAAATGGCAACTGTTGGAGTTACAAATATGGAAAGTGTTATAACACTCCACCACTACAAGAGGATCTCGTCCCGAGATCTAGGACTGAAAGCACTCCGGATATTCGGAACGGAGGTGGTCCTCACGCTCCCAGGTGGCTTCTCGGTCGGAATGGTGTGACCACTTCACTTTCAGGAACTTGATTGACTTGTTGCGAGTCTTGCGCTTAGTCTCTTCAAGAATAGCAACGGGGTGCTCATGATAAGACAGATCTTCTTGTAGGTCAATCTCTTCGAAGTTGATAGTACGCTCATGCGTCTTGAAGCACTTGCGAAGCTGTGACACGTGGAACACATCGTGCACATTCGCGAAGTTGGAAGGAAGCTCAAGTTGATAGGCGAGGTCGCCTCTTTTGCCAATGATCTTGAAAGGACCCACGTATCTAGGGGCAAGCTTCCCTTTGATACCGAAGCGACGAGTGCCTTTCATTGGAGAGACGCGGAGGTAGACATGGTCTCCGATCTCGACAGCCAAGTCACGGTGCTTGCTATCGTACTAACTCTTCTGGCGCGATTGCCCGGCTTTGAGATTTTCACGGATGACTTTACACATTTCTTCAGCCTCTGTGATTAAGTCGTTGCCAAGCAGTTGGCGTTCACCAGTCTCTGACCAATTGAGAGGAGTACGTCACTTTCTGCCATAGAGAATCTCGAATGGGGCCTTGCCCGAACTCGCTTGGAAGCTGTTGTTGTAGGAGAACTCGGCATATGGGAGGCAATCTTCCCACTTCATACTGAAAGAGATGACACAAGCCCTGAGCATATCTTCAAGGATTTGATTGACTCGCTCGACTTGGCCAATAGTTTAAGGATGGAAGTTGTGCTGAAGCGAATGTTGGTGCCCATGTCCTTCTGGATGGAGTACCCGAACTTAGAAGTGAAGATGTTTCCACAATCTGAAGACATCAATTGTGGAATGCCATGCAAGGAGACAATCCTGGAGGTGTATAAATCTGAAAGCTGAGCTGCTGTGATAGATTCCTTGATTGGAAGAAAATGAGCCACTTTAGTGAGCTTGTCGATGACAACAAACATAGCATCATTTTCGCGCTTGGACTTGGGAAATCCAGTCACGAAGTCCATTTCGATATGATCAAACTTCCATTCTGGAATAGCAAGAGGTTGGAGGAGACTAGCTGGTCGTTGGTGTTCTGCTTTGACCCTTCGACAGACATCACATTCGTTCACGAATTGAGCGATTTCTCGCTTCATTCAAGTCCACCAATACGACTGCTTGAGGTCATGGTACATCTTCGTACTTCCAGGATGAATGGAAAGAAGAGAATCGTGTGCATCGTTCATAATGACTTTTCTCAGATCGCCTTTAGGAACCACAATCCGGTCCTCGAAGAATAAAGTGTCTCGGTCATCAATGCAATAGCACTTGTATTTTGAAAGACCCTTGGTAATCCCAAGTTTCACCTTCTTCACCATGGCATCAAGAAGTTGTGCCTCACGAATTTGATCTTCCAAAGTAGGAGAGACTTGGAGATTGGCAAGAAAGCCTTGAGGAACAACTTGGAGGTTTCATTTTGCGGAAAACTTCACAAAGGTCCGGTTGGAAGGGCTTTAATTAAGCTGTTGTAGTAAGCCTTCCTGCTCAAAGCATCTGCAATGACATTGGCCTTTCCTGGAGTATATTCAATACTCGGATTGTACTCTTGAATCATTTAGACCCATCGAGTTTGCCTGAGGTTGAGGTTGGGCTGAGTGAAGATGTACTTGAGACTCTTGTGATCGGTGAATATGTCCACTTTCCTTCCCAACAAGAGATGCATGGACAACTGCCGCCAACTCAAGATCGTGAGTGGGGTAGTTCTTTTCGTTGGGCTTCAACTGACGAGAGGTATAGGCCACAACTTTCTTCTCTTGCATTAACACAGCACCGAGACCTTGAAGAGAAGCATCACAGAAAACTTTGAATGGCTTGGATTCGTCAGGAGGAGTCAAGACAGGAGCTGTGATGAGTTTCTATTTGAGAGTGTTGAAACCAACGTCACACTCAGGAGTCCAGACATACTTCACATGCTTCTGGAGGAGGTTGGAAAGAGGCTTTGCAATCTTAGAGAAATTCTCAACGAATCTTCGGCAATAGCTTGCAAGTCCAAGAAAACTGCGAAGCTGCTTGACATTCTGAGGAGGTTCCCAATTCACAACTGCAGACACCTTCTCGGGATTAACAGCGATGCCCTTGGTAGAGATGATATGACCAAGGTAAAGAACTTCATCAAGCCAAAACTCACATTTGGAAAACTTCACATAGAATTGATACTCTCTGAGCTTGTCGAGCACCAATCGCAAATGTTTGGCATGGTCCTTATTCTTGGAGAAGACCAAGATATCAGCGAGATACACCAAGACGAATTCATTGTTGTAGGGGTTGGAGATGAAGTTCATCATTCGAGAGAATGTTGGAGGAGCATTGACAAGGCCGAAAGACATGACAGTATATTCATAAGAACCAAAACTTGTTCTAAATGTTGTCTTGGGAATATCTTGTTCGCGAATGCGAATCTGATGATAACCCATACGAAGGTCAAGCTTGGAGAAAACTTTAGCACCTTTAAGTTGCTCGAATAGCTCATTGATGTTGGGAAGTGGATACTTGTTCTTGATTGTCTTCTTGTTCAATGGACGGTAGTCGACACAAAGTCGGTCCGTGCCATCCTTCTTCTGGACAAAAAGAACACCACAACCCCACAGAGATTACTCAGTCTGATCAGACCCAGACGCTCTTGTTCATCGAGCTGTTTCTTCAATTCTTTCAGCTCCTTGGGTCCAAGCTTATATGGACGCTTGCAAACGGGTTCCGTGCCAGGCTCAAGATCGATAACGAACTCGACTGGCCGGTGAGGAGGCATACCCGGAAGCTCTTCTGGAAAGACATCTTGGTACTCACAAATGACTGGAATATGAGAGATTGCGTCTAGCTCGCGCTTCTCATTGAGAGAGAATAACCGAATGGTCTCATCACGAGCGGCATAGATGATCACATCCTCAGAAGAGTGTGTCAATTGAATTTCCCTGGCAGCACAATCAAGTCGAGCCTTGTGCTTAGAAAGCCAGTCCATCCCGAGAATTAGATCAATATCCGAGTCACCAAGGACAATTGGAGAAGACAGAAATTTATAGTTGCCCAACTTGATAACGGAATCCCGAACGAAAACTCGAGAAGTCATTTGCTGTGCCGGGGAAACAATAGACAAAGGTCTCGACAATACTTGAGTAACCAAATCATGCATGGCCACAAAATGTCTTGAAATGAAAGAATGCGATGCACCAGTATCAAATAAAACTTTTGCAGGAATGGAGTTAACTGAAAGGTTACCGATGATCACATCTGAAGAATCCTCAGCTTGAGCTGCATTCATCATGTTCACCTTTGCAGACTTGGGATTATGCTTGACCACTGCATTGCTGGAAGATCTCACAGGAGGAGGAGGCGGAAGGCGCCTTTGGTTGAAGCACTTGTTAGCATAGTGACCTTTCTGCTGACATTTGTTGCAAGTCACCCCTGAGAGCGGACGATGATAAGGAGAACTTGACCTTGGAGCTTGATTCTTAGACTTGTTCTGATAGCCAGGGTTGGGTGGGTGGGAAGATCCGTGGCCACCTTTGTTCTTTTGCTGGAAAGGCTGATGAAACGGAGGAGGAGGCAACCAGAACTTCTGATGCTTAGCAGCCACTAGTGAGGAAGAAGAAGACTGAACTGCGTCCCTGACTCTCTTCTTAGAAACCTCACACTTGAGCTGAGCAGCTTCTTGCTTCAGTGCCATGTTGTAGAATTCATCATACTTGGTCGGCTCAAAAAGCATGAGAGCTAATTGCAGATCTTCTCTAAGGCCACCTCTGAATTGATAGATCATACTCTTTTCATCAGGAACGTCTTGCTTAGCAAAGCGAGCGAGTTTATGAAACTGGGTATTGTATTGATACACGGACATGCTACCTTGCTTGAGATTGCGGAACTCCTCACGCTTGCTCTCAACAACACTTTGTGGAATGTGGTGAGCTTTGAAGTCTCGGGGAAATCATCCCAGGTAATCACACGACCTCCTCTGGAATCTTTGTATTGCTGATACCACTCGGCAGCTTGATCCTTGAGTTGAAAAGAAGCAAACTTGACAAAGTCCTCATGCCTGACATTGCTACATTCAAAATGCTTGTTGATGTCCACGAGCCAATCATCGGCGTCTGTGGCCTCGGCACAGTAGCTGAAAGACTTCGGCTGATTTGCAAGGAACTGGTTGAGGGTAGCGAAGTGAGGCTGATTGTTGCCTTGGCCTTGATTTCCTCGGTTGCCTTGCCCTTGGGTGCGCTCTTGCAAGAGTTGCAAAATCATCGGGGCATTGGCGTTGGTGGCTGCCATGATAGCTTGCCATGCCTCTGGAGGCGGAGGTGGTGGCGGAGGGTTCGCCTGACTCCCCTCATTGCGTTCCGGATTCTGATGCGTTGGCGGAGCCATCCTGAAGAGGGTGACATCTGTTAGCATCTTGATAGACAGATAGACAAGTTGAATCCACGGATAGAAATTGCAACATATAGTCTTCACAATAAACATTCGAACGAGGATGAACGAATGAATTCCATAGTAAATCATCACACTTCCATAAGTTAAGAAGCCACTTAGAAAAAGGTATGGAATCAACATTTGACTTCAAAGCAACTCGAATACCACAACTCAAAACAAAACAAAGGATTGGCTTGCAGAATAAGCCGGAACAAACATATGATAGAGATTTCGTTTGAAATTTTCGTGGTGGGGCCCACACGGGCTCGATCGTACAGCACCATCATGTACAAGGCACTGCACATGACATATGAAGCGTCCCCGAGTCGGCATAGCCAAGGACTCTTTAAGACACTACGAGACCACTGTAAAACCGACCGTGGATAGGCGGACCACTAGACGTCGAACCCCAATCTCATATCATGCATCTGTCGGAAAGATATCCTATGAGCTACTTGAATTCCCACTTATAAACTCCCGAAACTTTCTGGTTATGCAATCGGGTGTTGGGGATACAAGGGACGCAATATATCTCACCCAAACTAACAATACCTAGATCCAGCTGTATCCATCCTTCAACACATAACCAAGAAACCTTCGGAAATCATTTACCTCAACCTTCGAAAAGCATCCGTTATATGAGTTATGGCAATACTCCCGAACTCCCGCCCCAGTACTGGGTGGCGTCGAGGTGATCTCACCAACAACTGCATAAAAGAGATTTTCGATGTCGGCGAAACTCAGGTATTCCAGAACTGCAACGATAAAATTTGTGACGACAGCACCTCGGAGCTCAACTCCCCGGGACACTCCCACAACCCCTAAATGTCAGGAGGCACCAAGAACAATGTTCTCGTCACAAAACCATTGGAACGATTCCAAGATACCTGCGTGATCCTAAAAACAATTTAGTGAAATTTGAGGAGAGGAGAGTCAAAACTTCTACGTCAGGGGGCCTCACCAGAGTGACGAAGGGACTGAGGAGTAAAAGGAATCCTACTCTCCGATATATATAATCCTAAGACTCAAAACATTTCTTTTCTAGACTCAACAACGCCAGCGATTCGATCAAGCAGTGGGCTCCTAAGTCGGGGATGGCTCTGATTACCAACTTGTAACGCCCACGATGCGGCTATATCTCTCACGTGTCGAGGCACGACTTAGAGGCATAACCGCATTGTAGGTTTTGTCGCAAGAAGGGTCATCTTCACACAATCCCATGTAATGAACAAGAATGGGATAAAGAGTTGGCTTACAGTCGCCACTTCACACAATACATAAATTAAACATACATCATTCAGAGTACAATCAAGGTCCGACTACGGAACCAAAATGAAAGAAGACAACCCCAAATGCTAGATCCCCGATCGTCCCAACTGGCTCCACAACTGATCATCAGGAAACGAAACATAGTAACGACCAAGTTCCTCGTCGAACTCCCACTTGAGCTCGGTTGCGTCACCTGCACTGGTATCGTCGGCACCTGCAACTGTTTTGGTAGAATCTGTGAGTCACGAGGACTCAGCAATCTCACACCCACGAGATCAAGACTATTTAAGCTTATAGGAAGGATGGGGTAATGAGGTGGAGCTGGAGCAAGCACTAAGCATATATGGTGGCTAACATACGCAAATAAGAGCGAGAAGAGGAGCAACGCAACGGTCGCGAAGCTAGAAGTGATCAAGAAGTGATCCTGAAACTACTTACGTTCATACATAACCCAAACCGTGTTCACTTCCCGGACTCCGCCGAAAAGAGACCATCATGGCTACACACGCGGTTGATGTATTTTAATTAAGTCAAGTGTCAAGTTCTCTACAACCGGACATTAACAAATTCCCATCTGCCACATAACCGCGGGCACGGCTCTCGAAAGTTTATACCCTGCAGGGGTGTCCCAACTTAGCCCATCACAAGCTCTCAGGGTCAACGAAGGATATTCCTTCTCCCGGGAAGACCCGATCAGGCTCGGAATCCCGGTTTAGAAGACATTTCGACAATGGTAAAACAAGACCAGCAAAGCCACCCGACTGTGCCGACAAATCCCGATAGGAGCTGCACATATCTCGTTCTCAGGGCACACCGGATGAGACATCCTATGAGTAAAACCAAGCCTCAAGTTTCCCCGAGGTGGCCCCGCAGTCTACTAAGTTCGGA
>NC_057808.1:414389280-414391624 GCF_018294505.1 Triticum aestivum | reverse complement strand
GAAAACCCAAGGGAAAAAGGCTTAGGTAGGCAAATATAAAACCAAGGTTGGGTCTTGCTGGAGGAGTTTTATTCAAGGCGAACTGTCAAGGGGGTCCCATAAATCACCCAACCGCGTAAGGAACGCAAAATCAAGGAACATAACACCGGTATGAACGAAACTAGGGCGGCAAGAGTGGAACAAAACACCAGGCATAAGGCCGAGCCTTCCACCCTTTACCAAATATATAGATGCATTAATTAAATAAGAGATATTGTGATATGGCAAAATATCCATGTTCCAACATGGAACCAACTTCAACTTCACCTGCAACTAGCAACGCTATAAGAAGGGTTGAGCAAAAGCGGTAACATAGCCAAACAACGGTTTGCTAGGAAAGGTGGGTTAGAGGCTTGCCGTGGCAATATGGGAGGCATGATATAGCAAGTGGTAGGTAGCGCGGCATAGCAATAGAGCGAACAACTAGCAAGCAAAGATAGAAGTGATTTCGAGGGTATGGCCATCTTGCCTGCAAGGTTCTCAGAGTTGTCGAAAGCTTGATCCTCGTAAGCGTTCTCAACAGGTTCCTCGTAAGCGTTCTTGTCTCCCAGCTCTACCCAAAGCAAGAACACAAGCAAAGGACCAACAATCAATCACGGGAAAAGCACAAGCAACATGATGCAATACATGGCATGATATGCGAGATGTGATATGCAATGCAGATGCGTGCTCCGGAAGGGAAAAGATGAACAAGGCATCAACTTGGAAAACCAACTATGCCGCTGGAAAGATGAGATGATTTCGATTGAAATCGATATAAGGATCACCGGAATCGGATGCACGGTTTGCAAATGACAAGCAAAACAAGGATGGCACGATTCTTTGATTAACAGCATGATGCCACTTAGTATGCAACAAGAAGCTAAGCTACTGCACTCCAACATAACAACAAAGCATATGATAGTGATGTAATCAAGACGCTTGACAAAACATGAACACTGAGATATGGCTAAATCACATTAGAGCAGGTTCAAACAAGCATGGCAAAAGTGCAAAAGATATCAGCTTCACAGACTTGGTGAAAATACTAACATGCCAGAAATAACATCAGGAAGCCATGTTTGGAGCAACCGAACAGCATGCTACAGGCACATATCATAGAAAATAAAGGCATGTCATGAATCTACTAAGTGCATAAAACAAAAGAACCTTACTGATCATGAGCCAAAAAGGCACAGAAAATACGATGGCACCCATATAAACATAGCAAGTTCTATTACCAGATTCAGACTGCAGAAAAAAAGAGCATGGCATTAACAGAATTATGAAGGCATCTTTGCGAGCTCGATTCACTCATCACAAAGCATTGCATGACAAAACAAGCATTCCAACAGCAAGAAGACATATTCGAAGCTAACCATGGCAAGAGAAAGTTCATAGCAGGTATGGATCAACTACAACAACCTTGGCAAAATTGATTAACATGTAAACAATCAGCCAGAAACATTTTATAGCAAAAGTAGAGCAAGATTGAGACATGCTAGGTCACTCCATAATTGCAAGTAGTGGCATGGATGGATAGAGCATAACCATATGTTCAAAACATCCTTACTGAAGTATCTCAAAACAATCATGGATCTCATTGTAGTAACATGGATACATGGCATCAAAATAACAGCAGGAAAAGGACTTAGCAAAATCCCTGAAAACAGCAACATCATGAAGTATAGTTTACATGCTTGTGCTAGTCACCACATAGATCACAAAAATACATGGCATACACCCCTGTAAAGATGGCATGGCATAGCCCAAAACACATGTAGAGCTCATACTCATAAGATGCACACATCAAATGCAACAAAAATGAAAAAACATCATCATCTGATAAGTAACAGCAGTAAACAACATATAACACTCTTGCAGCAACGATTTAGGCATCAAGGTGAACTCAAACAAGCATGGCATAATGGAACAAAATGAAGAGCATCTCCTGATGAACATTTTGATATAGCACGCACGCAAAACGGAGCAGTATGCAAGGAGACATGATATGATGAACAGAGCAACATAATGTGAGGATTTCGGGACTTGAGTGAAAATTTCGGGGGTTAACCTCATTTTTCAGATTTGGATCTGGGACGCGGAATACGAGGTTCACCGAAGCTCGGGGCAGCAGCGGCCGGTCGGAGAAGAGGAGGGCGGGGCGCGGCGGAGGCGGAGGGGAAGGAGGAGCCGGGCGGCGCTCCGGATGGGCGGCGACGACGGGTGCCGGTGCCGACGGGCATCGGCCGGGCGTGGCGGTGGCGCATCGGCGAGGAGGCGCGCCGGAGCACGGCGGACGCGGGAGGCACCGACGGAGGCGACG
>NC_057808.1:414203072-414388947 GCF_018294505.1 Triticum aestivum | reverse complement strand
TGGGAAGTGGTGGCGTGCCACGTGGCGGACCGCGACTGGTGCGGACGCGGCGGCGGTTTCGTCCGGCTCGGGCCGGACGTGTCCGGCGGCGGAGAGGGGCGAGGCTAGGGTTTCGTCTGCGTGAAAAATCCGGGGGGGGATCACCTATTTATAGGTAGAGGGAGCTAGGAGACTCCAAATGAGGTGCGGTTTTCGCCCACACGATCGTGATCCAACGACGGAGAGCATGGAAGTGGTTTAGATGGGTTATTGGGCTGTTTTGGAGGGGTGTTGGGCTGCAACACAAAAGAGGTCTTTGCGGTTACCCGGTTAACCGTTGGAGCATCAAACGGTCTCCAAATGGAATGAAACTTGACAGGTGGTCTATCGGTGGTGTACCAAGGCCACTTGGCAAACCTCGGTCCATTCCGAGAACGTTTAACACCCGCTCACGAAAAGATAAAAGAGGGGTGCGTCGGTGCATGTGGGAGTGTCGGATTGCAAAACGGACAACAGGAAAAATGCTCGGATGCATGAGACGAACACGTATGCAAATGCGATGCACATGATGACATGATATGAAATGCATGACAAGAACAAAATGCAAAATGAAGACAAAACCCAACCATGAAGGGAATCTCATAACTTAAAGCCGAAAATGGCAACAGTTGGAGTTACAAATATGGAAAGTCGCATCCAGGGTGTTACAACACTCCACCACTACGAGAGGATCTCGTCCCGATATCTAGGACTGAAAGCACTCCGGATATTCGGAACGGAGGTGGTCCTCGCGCTCCCAGGTGGCTTCTCGGTCGGAATGGTGTGACCACTTCACTTTCAGGAATTTGATTGACTTGTTGCGAGTCTTGCGCTCAGTCTCTTCAAGAATAGCAACGGGGTGCTCATGATAAGACAGATTTTCTTGGAGGTCAATCTCTTCGAAGTTGATAGTACGCTCAGGCGTCTTGAAGCACTTGCAAAGCTGTGACACGTGGAACACATCGTGCACATTCGCGAAGTTGGAGGGAAGCTCAAAATGATAGGTGAGGTCGCCTCTTTTGCCAATGATCTTGAAAGGACCCATGTATCTAGGGCCAAGCTTCTCTTTGATACTAAAGCGACGAGTGCCTTTCATTGGAGAGACGCGGAGGTAGACATGGTCTCCAATCTCGACAGCCAAGTCACGGTGCTTGCTATCATACTAACTCTTCTGGCGCGATTGCCCGGCTTTGAGATTTTCACGGATGACTTTACACATTTCTTCAGCCTCTGTGATTAAGTCGTTGCCAAGCAGTTGGCGTTCACCAGTCTCTGACCAATTGAGAGGAGTACGGCACTTTTTGCCATACAGAATCTCGAATGGGGCCTTGCCCGAACTCGCTTGGAAGCTGTTGTTGTAGGAGAACTCGGCATATGGGAAGCAATTTTCCCACTTCATACCGAAAGAGATGACACAAGCCCTGAGCATATCTTCAAGGATTTGATTGACTCGCTCGACTTGGCCACTAGTTTGAGGATGGAAAGCTGTGCTGAAGCGAATGTTGGTGCCCATGGCCTTCTGGAAGGAGTCCCAGAACTTAGAAGTGAAGATGCTTCCCCGATCTCAAGAAATCAATTGTGGAATGCCGTGCAAGGAGACAATCCTGGAGGTGTATAACTCTGCCAGCTGAGCTGCTTAGATAGATTCTTTGATTGGAAGAAAATGAGCCACTTTAGTGAGCTTGTCGATGACAACGAAGATAGCATCATTTCCGCGCTTGGACTTGGGAAATCCAGTCACGAAGTCCATTTCGATATGATCAAACTTCCATTCTGGAATAGCAAGAGGTTGGAGGAGACCAGCTGGTCGTTGGTGTTCTGCTTTCACCCTTCGACAGACATCAGATTCGTTCACGAATTGAGCGATTTCTCGCTTCATTTGAGTCCACCAATACAACTGCTTCAGGTCATGGTACATCTTCGTACTTCCAGGATGAATGGAAAGAAGAGAATTCTGTGCCTCGTTCATAATGACTTTTCTCAGATCGCCTTTAGGAACCACAATCCGGTCCTCGAAGAATAAAGTGTCTCGGTCATCAATGCAATAACACTTGTATTTGGAAAGACCCTTGGTAATCCCAAGTTTCAGCTTCTTCACCATGGCATCAAGAAGTTGTGCCTCACGAATTTGATCTTCCAAAGTAGGAGAGACTTGGAGATTGGCAAGAAAGCCTTGAGGAACAACTTGGAGGTTCAGTTTGTGGAAAACTTCACAAAGGTCCGATTGGAAGGGCTTAAGAATTAAGCTCTTGTAGTAAGCCTTCCTGCTCAAAGCATCTGCAATGACATTGGCCTTGCCTGGAGTATATTCAATATTCGGATTGTACTCTTGAATCATTTCGACCCATCGAGTTTGCCTGAGGTTGAGGTTGGGCTGAGTGAAGATGCACTTGAGACTCTTGTGATCAGTGAATATGTCCACTTTCCTTCCCAACAAGAGATGTCTCCATGTTATTAATGCATGGACAACTGCCGCCAACTCAAGATCGTGAGTGGGGTACTTCTTTTCGTTGGGCTTCAACTGACGAGAGGTATAGGCCACAACTTTCTTCTCTTGCATTAACACAGCACCGAGACCTTGAAGAGAAACATCACAGAAAACTTCGAATGGCTTGGATTCGTCAGGATGAGACAAGACAGGAGCTGTGACGAGTTTCTCTTTGAGAGTGTTGAAACCAACGTCACACTCAGGAGTCCAGACATACTTCACATGCTTCTGGAGGAGGTTGGAAAGAGGCTTTGCAATCTTAGAGAAATTCTCAACGAATCTTCGGCAATAGCTTGCAAGTCCAAGAAAACTGCGAAGCTGCTTGACATTCTGAGGAGGCTCCCAATTCACAACTGCAGACACCTTCTCAGGATTAATAGCGATGCCCTTGGCAGAGATGATATGACCAAGGTAAAGAACTTTATCAAGCCAAAACTCACATTTGGAAAAATTCGCATAGAATTGATACTCTCTGAGCTTGTCGAGCACGAATCGCAAATGTTTGGCATGGTCCTTGTTGAGGATATAGACCTTAGAGTCACCCGCCAGGAGAGGCTAGGTTACTCATATGGTCATTGCCAGAAGCCCGGCGCCAAGCTTGAAGACAGTGGGCCAAAGATGGGCTTAAGACCCGGATATGGCTTAAGGCCCGTAGTTACAATCATTATTATGGTAGAACTTGTAGTGTAAGGCAGGAATAGTTGAGAGTACGAGACGGACACTCTTATGAGCCGGCCGGGACACTGAGAGCTGTTGGGCGTCAGCCTCCCTATATAAAGGGACGACCCGGCAGCGGTTTAGAGACGAGAAAGATCTCATCGAGAACCAGGCATAGCAGTTCAGCTCCCTGGTCATCGAAACCCTAATCAATACCACCTCAACTGGACGTAGGCTTTTACCTTCACCGTAAGGGGCCGAACCAGTATAAACCTTCATGTTCCTTTTCCCGCTTAACCCCTTCAAGCTTCCCAGCTGCGATGGCTCCACGACTAAGTCCTAGCTCAAGGACATCTGCCGTGACAATTCCACGACAGTTGGCGCCCACCGTGGGGCCAGCGCACGGTGGATTTGAGTTCTTGAAGGGCAGCTTCGAAGGGCTCAAGGGATACACTGTGGGCCGGATGACCAAGAGTCATCGCGGCAAGCTCTACATCGTCGATGCAAACTGGGGCCCCGACGCCGGCTCAATTGAGTACGGGTACCGGGTCCCCTTCGGCGGAATTCATGTTTTCATTGGCAAGATTGGTGAGCCGGAGCTCTGCGCCGATCTCATCGAGACGGCTCAGCGTGCACGACCCGCCCGGGCCCGGCCTGCCTTAAGGCATGCTTTTGTGGGATGTATCCATGGAGGGCCCTCTGATCGATCTGGAACTGGTGATGAGGCGGCCGCCGGCTCTGACGATGAGTCGACCACCGATGAGTCAAATTCGTTGTATCAACTTCAAGATGGCAGGCTCATGGGCTGTTCCGATGGTGACAGTATTCCGGACCCGTTTGAGCCGCCAAGTCAGGTCGGAGTCTTTATGGCCGGTGCACAGCCTGTTCAGAACCCTGCTGCTGGAGCGGGAGCCCCGGTGCCTTCGCCGGCTCAGGTGCTAATGGATCTCACGGACAAGATGACGGCTCTGTTAACCGCCACGGTTGACCCGGTGGATCAAGCTCAGCATGATGCGGAGGTGGCGCAGTTAAAATTGGATCTAGTGAAAGCTAAGGAGGATCTGGCAGCAGAAGGGATCAGGATGGCTGCGGAAAGGGCGGCTCTCGACGCCCAAACCCAGTTGATTCAAGCACAGTCCTTCCGGCTCACGATGGATCAAAACGCGTCCAATGAGGTCCTGAGAAGGAGGCATCAAAAGGCCCATTCTCGACTCCCTCCGGTTTACGATCCACGAAACCTCTTCAACATGCCAGGTGCAGGGTCTAGCAACCCGCCAGGGGTCATAGTGCCCGGGTCGGGGACCCCTATTCAGCCACAAGTGATGGGGCCTCCTCAGATGCCCCCTGCCCCGCCTCAGTACGTGCCAATACCCCCGGGTCATTATAATAACCCGCTGGAGAACATGGTCGCCGCGGCGGCACGGCTGGCGGCTCTCCCAGTTGACGGCGATTCTCCGACGGCTATTGAAACCCGCCGGGTCAGGGAACTCCTTCAAACAGCACTGGCGCAGCAAGAGGCGTACTCCTACAGCCGGGACAGGATCCACTCGACCCCTCGGCCCGGCCGGAGCCCGAGTTATAGCAGGCACATGGTCTCAGCGACCGGCTCAAGTAACGTCCGACGCCATGACCCGCCCCTGGCCATGGCCCGGTTCATAACGGAGCTTTTCACGCAGCAGACCAAGACAGAGAGCGGCAAGAGGCAGAGCAGGTGCCTCAGTTGACGGCTTACCAGACTCCCCCGGCTTATCCGACGACTTCCGTCGACGTGGGTATCCCTACCAGGACTGGGGGTGTCCCTTGTTTAGTGCCAGCTATCCGCAATGAACGTCTACCCAAGGACTTCAAAGGTCCTAGGAAGGTGCCTAATTACACAGCAGACTTACAACCCGCAGCCTGGATCGAGAGTTATGAGATGGCTATGGAACTGCTGGAGGTCAGTGAGGCGGCCATGGCTAAGTACTTCACCATGATGTTAGATGGGACTGCCCGCACTTGGTTGAAAGGGCTACCACCGAATTCCATTGGGTCTTGGGCTGAGCTGAAGGCCCGGTTCATCCAAAACTTCAAGGATACATGTAGGCAGTCTATGTCAATTGTGGATTTGACTAACTGCAAGCAGCAGGAGGGTGAGTCTACGCCACATTGGGTTCGCCGGGTTAAGGAGATAATACATTCCTCGGATAAGATGGACGCCGGCTCTGCAGTCTTAATGTTGGAGCAGAATTGTCGTTTTGTGCCCCTGAAGATGAAACTCGGGCGGCTTAAGCGCGACTGCAATGATATGCGTACACTGATGGCGGCTCTTGTCAAGTACGCCGATTCTGATGGTACCAAGGACCCCGCTTCAGATGATGAAAGGACAGGGAAGGGAAAGAAGAACGACAATGGCAAGGGTCCTCAGCATAACCTGGGGAACCAAGGAGGAGGCAAGCGCAAGGCCGATGGCAGCCTAGAGTTTGTGTCCAACGCCAACTCACAAGGTAATAACCAGCGACGTAAGGGGAGGCCCCCTACCCGAGGCGGCGGGTCAGGCCCGACGCTGGAGCAGTTGCTGAATGAGCCTTGTCCAAGGCATGGCTCTAGAGAGCAGCCAGCAACTCATCTATGGAAGGATTGTGCAATCATGAAGGCCTTTAAGAATTACAATGGCCCGGGCGGCGGCTCAGGAGCCGGCGGCTTTCATGGCCTGGGCGGCGGCTCAAATTCTAACCCTCAGAACGGTCAAGGGGGCTTTAATCAGCAGTCTGGCCAGCGTCATCAACAGCAGCAGGGAGGTTATCAGACCAATCCAAAGTAGCTTAGCGGTGGACAGTATCATGTGTTTACCACCAGTCTGTGTAAGCGAGATCAGAAGCTTCATAAGAGGGTTGTGAACGCTGTTGAGCCGGCGGTTCCACGCTACTTACGGTGGTCTGAGCAGCCTATAGTGTGGAGTAGGGAGGAGCACCCTCCCCGGGTGGATAATCCGGGTCACTTGGCCCTGGTGGTGGCTCCTCAGGTGGGAGGCTATAAGTTCACTAAGGTACTCATGGATGGAGCCAGCAGCATCAAAATCCTCTATTATGAGACATTTCGTCGTATGGGGTTGATTGATAAGAATCTCAGCCAGTCAAACACTATTTTCCACGGTGTGGTGCCTGGTAAGTCGGCTTACCCAGTCGGCAAGATTGAGTTGGAAGTGGCCTTTGGAGATGAGAACAACTACAGGGTGGAAAAATTGACCTTTGAGGTAGTCAAGATAAGAAGTCCGTACCATGCCATTTTTGGGCGGCCGGCTTACGCCAAGTTCATGGCACGGCCGTGTTACGTATATTTACAGCTGAAGATGCCGGGTCATAATGGGACCATTACGGTTCACGGCAGCTGGAAGGTGGCCTTGGAATGTGAGGAAGGCGATGCAGCTTATGCAGAATCTGTTTGTGCAACAGAGGAGTTGAAGTTTTACAAAGACAATGTTGACCCAACAGATATGACCTCTCTGAAACAGCCGACTACGGAGCATGAGCCGGCAATGAAATTTAAGTCGGCTGATGAGACCAAACTTGTTGATTTTGTTCCAGGAGATTCATCTCAGCAGTTTAGCATCAGTGCCAATCTGGATCCAAAATAGGAAAGCGCGCTCATCGAGTTCATCCGTGAGAATAGGGACATCTTCGCATGGAAACCTTCTGACATGCCCGGTGTACCTAGAGAACTCGCTGAGCACACTCTCAATGTTGATCCGAAATTTAAGCCGATCAGGCAGTTCCTTCGGCGGTTCAATGAGGAGAGGCGGAAAGCTATTGGTGAAGAGGTGGCTCAGCTCTTGGCGGCCGGGTTTATTGTTGAAGTCTTTCACCCAGAATGGTTAGCTAACCCGGTGCTCGTACTCAAGAAGAACGGCACTTAGCGGATGTGTGTGGACTACACGGACTTAAACAAGGCGTGTCGGGCTGATGCTTTTGCCCTTCCCCGTATTGATCAAATCATTGATGCTACGGCAGGTTGTGCCTGCTTAAGTTTCTTGGATGCTTATTCCGGATATCATCAGATTAAAATGGCAGTTAAGGACCAGGAGAAGACGGCGTTCATCACTCCCTTTGGAGCCTTCTGCTATGTGTCTATGCCCTTTGGACTCAAGTGTGCACAGGCGACTTACCAGCGTTGTGTACAGAACTGTCTTCATAAACAAATTGGGCGCAATGTTCACGCTTATGTGGACGATATTGTGGTTAAGTCCATAAAAGAGGAAACCCTGATAGATGATTTAAGGGAAACATTTGATAATCTCCAGGTCTACAAGATGATGCTTAACCCGGCCAAGTGTGTTTTTGGTGTTCCTGCAGGCAAACTCTTGGGTTTCTTGGTTTCTGACAGAGGCATTGAAGCCAACCCGGAGAAGATCAAAGCCATCACCTCCCTGGCTAAGCCGGCGTGTATAAATGATGTTCAGCGCTTTGCAGGTCGCATCGTTGCTTTAAGCCGGTTTATAAGCCGTTTGGGTGAGAAAGCCATTCCATTATATCAGTTGATGAAGAAAACTGATAACTTTGTCTGGAATGATGCAGCTAACACTGCCTTTGAGGATTTGAAGAAGCAGCTGGCAGAGCCCCCAGTCCTTGCTGCTCCGGTTGATAAGGAGCCCTTATTGCTGTATGTGGCTGCTAACACACGAGCCGTCAGTGTGGCCGTGGTGGTGGAGCGCAAGGAAGAGGGTAAGGAGCATCTGGTTCAGCGGCCGGTTTACTATGTTAGCGAAGTGCTCATCGAGTCCAAACAGCGGTATCCACATTGGCAGAAGCTCGTTTATGGTGTGTTCATGGCAAGCCGAAAACTTAAGCATTATTTCCAGGGTCATCCTATCACTGTGGTCAGCTCTGCCCCTCTTGGTGATATTATTCAAAACAGAGAGTGAAAGGATCGATATAGTTGACTAGAGGGGGGGTGAATAGGCAACTAACAATTTTTAGCTTTTCTTTACCAAATTAAACTTTGCATCAAAATAGGTTGTCTAGATATGCAACTAAGTGAGCAACCTATATGATGCAACGACAACAAGCACGCAAGCAAGTAAGAGATATAACACAAGTAAACTAGCGAAAGTAAAGGAACAAGATAACCAAGAGTGGAGCCGGTGGAGACGAGGATGTGTTACCGAAGTTCCTTCCTTTTGAGGGGAAGTACGTCTCCGTTGGAGCGGTGTGGAGGCACAATGCTCCCCAAGAAGCCACAAGGGCCACCGTATTCTCCTCACGCCCTCACACAATGCGAGATGCCGTGATTCCACTATTTGTGCCCTTGAAGGCGGCGACCGAACCTTTACAAACAAGGTTGGGGCAATCTCCACAACTTAATTGGAGGCTCCCAACGACACCACAAAGCTTCACCACAATGGACTATGGCTTCGCGGTGACCTCAACCGTCTAGGGTGCTCAAACACCCAAGAGTAACAAGATCCGCTAGGGATAAGTGGGGGGAATCAAATTTCTCTTGGTGGAAGTGTAGATCGTGGCCTTCTCAACCAATCCCGAGCAAATCAACAAGTTTGATTGGCTAGGGAGAGAGATCGGGCGAAAATGGAGCTTGGAGCAACAATGGAGCTTTTGGGGGAAGAGGTAAGTCAACTTTGGGGAAGAAGACCCCTTTATATAGTGGGGGGAACGAACCAACCGTTACCCCCCCTCTGCCCCGAAGAGAGCGGTAGTACCGCTGTGCCAGCGGTACTACCGCTTGCAACAATAAGCGGTACTACCGCCCAAAAGCGCGGTACTACCGCTTGGTCCACAGCGGTACTACCGCGGAGGGAGGGCGGTACTACCGCACAGGAGCGGTACTACGGCCCCCCACAGCCGCGGCCAGTACTGTAAAACCCGACACGAAAAAGGAGCCCTCGAATCGAGGCGGTACTAGCACGAGACCAGAGCGGTACTACGGCTTGGGGCCACCAGCGGTACTACTGCTCTGGAGCGGTACTACCGCGCCCAGAGCGGTACTACCGCTTGTGGCACCCAAGCGGTACTACCGCTCCGTCCCGCGGTACTACCGCTGGGACCAGAGATAGCACACACACGGAGCTACTAGCGGTACTACTGCTCTGGGCGGTACTACCGCTCCAGAGCGGTACTACCGCTTGTACCACCCAAGCGGTACTACCGCTCTGGCCCTCGGTACTACCGCTGGGACCAGAGAGGGCACAAAGAAAGGAGAATCAAGCCCATCATCGAAACGGAAAGGCTCGGAGGGAGGGGCAAAGTAAGTGTACGTGATGATTCCGCCCTAGCCTTTCCAAAACGGACCCCCTCTTGATAGTACGGTGATCCCTATGAAACTAGTCCACCAAACTAATCCGAAAGGACTACACCGTCTTCGCTTTAAGCTCCGAGGGGAGGATATCGTCTCGTGCCCAAAAGAATGAATCTCTGAAAAACACTCAACGCACACGATTAGTCCGCAAAAGCATTGTCATCAATCACCAAAACATCTTAGGGATAAATATGCCCTTACAATCTCCCCCTTTTTGGTGGATTGATGACAATACGGGATTTGCACAACTGGGAAAAAAACAAAGGGCATAAGCAAACCCCAAGTCTCTAAAATATAGACGGGCTCCCCCTAGATGTGTGCCATCAAGATAGGTGCTTTGAGCTGCACGACACACATACTAGGATCAACACTCCCCCTGTATTTTAGAGACCAACAACCTAAGCGAGAAACAAGATAGCAGGATATATAACATAATGAAGCATATAACTCAAGAGATATCAAATGACTAGAGACAAAGATAAAGATATTATAATGATAGGGTAGCATATGTCTCACACCATATGACGCGAACTAAAGTCTTACTGAACACAAAACCAATTAAAGTGCAAGTTCCAAGCAAAGCACAAAGTAGCACATAACGAAAGCACAAAGGCAAAGACACACTCACACACTCGCAACACAATGACGCAAATCCCTAAACTCTCTCCCCCTTTGGCATCGAGACACCAAAAGGGGCAAAGAGCTAACCTACGGCTCCAGGTGAGAGCATGCTGAGGATCTCGAACATCAGGACTCTGCGTGATCATCTGCACTGCCGTCCGCGCCCGGAAACTGCTCGGCATCTGAGTCGGTCCATGGACAGTGCTGCTGGATCCACTCCTCCTCCTCAGTAATCTGACCCTCTGAGCCGCTGGTGACTGTCGCACCCATCTGACGCATCATCTCCTTGTGTCGTCCTCTTGCCTTCTTCTCAGTCACATGAGTCATGTACTGACCATGAGACTCCATGCAGAACAGTTTCTTCATCTTGCGTTTCAGCTTCTTTGCCCAAGAGGGTTCTGCTGCAGAAGGCTCTGTCCCAGGTGGCACATACTCATCATCATCCCCGGCATCAGCCTCGTCCTCGATCTCCATGGCAGCAGCAGAAGATGGAGCTCCAGATCTACCCCAATTATCCTTCTTCCTCAGACGCTTGATCTCATGAGAGACCAACTCTCCAGTTTCCAGCTGCTCATCAGGATAGGTACGTCTCCAGGCCCTCTCAATAAGCAACATGATGAACGGACCATAAATTGGGCACTTGCGCTCAGAAACAGCCGCCAAAAGCTTAGACCACATGACATGAGAGATGTCCAGAGACTCGCCGGTGTTTGCGTGCTTCTCACGCTGGCAGAAGAGAAGCATGTCCACAAGGTAAGAGTGCACCATGTCCAGATTCCCAATACGAGGGAAGAGAGTCTCGCGGAAGATGCGGTGAAGGATGTCCAAATAGGTAGACAACTCATAGGCTTCCTTCCTGGTCTTAGGGTGGACCTTCCAAGTACAGTAGGGCCAGAGGGCTTGCTTGTGAGTGGAGGTGGTATTCTGGTGAGGACGAAAACCAACTGGAGTCTCGAGCCCTTGATCTTCCACCTCAAGCAGCCCCATGAAGGCCTGCCACTTGACAGCTAGCACCTTTCCATTTGTCATCCAAGTCAGAGTCCTGTCTGCGTCAGTCCCTAGGTGAACAGTGGCAAAGAACTATGCCAGCAAATCTGCATCAAAGTCCTTGTTGAACTGCATGATCCTGAGAATGTTCAACTGAGAGCACATCTGTAGAGCATCACCAAAGTACTCAAGGTCCTTCTCCATAGCATCCGTGTTGATGGAATGAACATTGACAAAGATATTCTTCTTAGCCTTGATCACATCAAAGTATGTGGAATACTGAAACCGGTTCCAGAACGGGCGGTTGACAAGATTGGGTTCTTGTTCTTCCTCATAGGGGTTGCGCCGACGCCTGTCCCAGAATTCCCTGCTAGACATCTCAGTCACTTTCCTGCCACTTGGCTTTGGTCGGCTGGCAATCTTCTTCGTGCGAGGAGGATTAGCACTTGAGGAAGCACCCCCTGCCGGCTGTGGAGCACTGGAAGAACCACATGCAGTCTCAGACGAGCGGTACCGCTTCGACGTTGAACGCCCGGGGTTGACACGACGGACTTGCTGCTCAGGATGTTCATCACCTGGAACCAAACACACGGACACAAGAAACAACCAGTAGAAACGATCAAAACCAAATAAACACAACAAAGATGGATCAACATGTGGTAGGAAACAATGGAACTGGGCATCCAGCGGTAGTACCGTGCCTGCTCAGCGGTAGTACCGCTTATCCACATAAGCGGTAGTACCGTGCCATATGGGCGGTAGTATCGCTCGAGACGGGGCACGGCGGATCCCTACAGCCGTGGTCAGATCCGGCACTACCGGGGATGCCAAATTCAAAAATAAACCTACCAAACATCAATCCAAAGAGTCTAGTTGCCTTCTCCAACCTACTCAAGCCTAGATTTGGCCAAAAATCTAGAGATGCAACTACTATTGCCCCTAAAACGCAAGATCTGAAAACTAGACACGAAGAGAAGAGGAACGGGGGCAATACCGGCATCCATGGCAAGAGGACGAGGTGGGGATCGACTCCACCGAAGGAAATGGAGAGGAACGGTCCGGAGACAGAGGGCCGCCGGAGACTTCCCACGGCGAGATGGCGCTGGAGAGAGGAAGAGGAACCAGGGGACAAAGCAAATGGGTATGGGGTGGAGGAAACCACCCCTGCCCATGACTTAACCCCCTGGCCCCGCCCCTCAGCGGTAGTACCGTGGTGAGGGGCGGTAGTCCTGCTTAGCCGTATAAGCGGTAGTACCGCTCCGTTGAGCGGTAGTACCGCTCCTTCACAACGGTAGTACCGCCCAGCGCAACACAAACCAGACTCAACACACATGGTGCAAAACGAAAGACGGGAAACAACGGCAAGAAGACCAACAAGAGCACTAGCAAGAGAACAAGACTCACACACCTCTATACGAGAGGGCGGTGGCCGAGGCCACCTATGTTTGAGTCACTTGGTATGGCACCGCGAAGAATTATCCTTGGGCCCATGACCAAAGCTCGTCTATGAAGCACAAGTACCATCAAAAATGGCTAATGTGAAAGAGTGAGATCAGTTTATGCATTGTGGGGGGAGGGAAAGTTCATTGAGAGAACAACACTCCCCCTACGTCCATGCCTACACCTAGACAAGAAAGCACAATGAATGTGAGGGGTGTGCAAAGATTCAAACCACATTGCTCAAATCAATGATATTTAGCTCATGCCTTAACTCGCGAAATCTTGCTTCATCCAATGGCTTCGTGAAAATATCTGCAAGGTTATCATGAGTGTTGACATAGTTGAGCTCGATCTCCCCTCGCCTAATATGATCCCGGATGAAGTGATACCGAATCTCAATATGCTTTGTCTTGAAGTGTTGCACCGGGTTGAGAGAAATCTTGATAGCACTTTCATTGTCACACCAAAGAGGCACTTTGTCACAAATGACACCGTAATCCTTTAAAGTTTGCCTCATCCATAAGAGTTGTGCACAACAACTTCCGGCCGCCACATACTCTGCTTCGGTGGACGAGAGAGACACACAACTTTGCTTTTTGGAAGACCAACTTACCAAAGAGCAACCAAGAAATTGGCACCCTCTGGAAGTGGACTTCCTATCCACTTTGTCTCCCGCCCAATCGGAGTCCGAAAAACCTACAAGCTTGAAGTTTTCTCCTCTTGGGTACCATAGGCCAAAGTTTGGGGTATGAGCCAAATATCGAAAGATTCGCTTGACCGCCACAAAGTGGCTTTCCTTAGGTGCGGCTTGAAACCGTGCACATATTCCCACACTCAACATGATATCCGGTCTAGATGCACAAAGGTAAAGCAAGGATCCAATCATAGAGCGATATACCTTTTGATCCACCGCTTTACCATTGGGATCAATGTCAAGTTGGCACTTGGTGGGCATTGGAGTGGAAGCCGGCTTGATATCACTTAGCTTGAATCTCTTTAGCATTTCCTGAGTGTATTTGGCTTGGTTGATGAAGGTTCCTTCTCTTCTTTGTTTGATTTCGAATCCGAGAAAGAACTTCAACTCTCCCATCATAGACATCTTGAACTTTGAGGTCATGAGAGCGGCAAATTCTTCATTGAAAGCTTTGTTAGGGGAACCAAAAATAATATCATCAACATATAGTTGGCACACAAACAACTCCCCTTTGACCTTCTTAGTAAAAAGAGTGGGGTCGATTTTCCCGATTTTGAATCCACGATCTTGTAACAACTCCGTAAGATGCTCATACCACGCACGTGGGGCTTGTTTAAGGCCATAGAGCGCCTTGTGGAGTTGATACACATGATCGGGGAAATAGGGATCTTCGAACCCGGGGGGTTGTTTGACATATACCAACTCATTTATGGGACCATTAAGAAAGGCACTCTTCACATCCATTTGTTGCAAAGTGAAATTATGATGAGAAGCATAAGCAATCAACAAACGAATAGATTCAAGGCGAGCAACGGGGGCAAAGGTTTCACCGTAGTCGATACCCTCGACTTGGGAGTAGCCTTGTGCCACCAGACGAGCCTTGTTGGGAACAATGATTCCGTGAGCGTCTTGCTTGTTCTTGAATATCCACTTGGTTCCAATGACATTATGATTCCCGGTTGGCCTTGGCACTAACTTCCACACTTGGTTATGTTCGAAGTTGTTGAGTTCTTCATGCATGGCGTTGAGCCAATCCGGGTCCTCAAGCGCTTCATAAACCTTTTGGGGTTCGACACAAGAAACAAACGCATGATGTTCACAATAGTTTGCTAATTGTCTACGAGTGCTTACCCCCTTTCTTAGGCTTCCAACCACATTCTCCATGAGATGACCTTTGGTGGTGAGCTTGGAAGCGATCTTAGCGGCACGACGCTCCAATTCGTCCTCGGAAGTGAAGTGAGGAGGGGTAACTTGATCATCTTGAGCATCGTCTTGAGCTTGTTCTTGATCTTGAACTAGCTCGAGGGGAAGAACTTGACCTTGGGCATCATTTGGCGGATCACCACCATCTTGAGGTTGATCTTGCCCTTGATCTTGTTCATGAGGTTGAGGGCCTTCACTTTGTTCTTCGGAAGCGTGTGGGTCTTGGGTTGGTGATGGCTCCACTTGAGTGGAGCATTGTCCTTCTCCTTCGGCCACAAGGGGTTCCTCAATGGGTAGGATATAACCAATACCCATTCTTCTTATGGCTTGGGGAGGAATTTCATCACCTACATCACAAGTACCACTTTGCTCCACTTGGGAGCCGTTATTTTCATCAAACTCCACGTTACACGTCTCCTCAATAAGTCCCGTGGACTTATTGAGAACACGGTAAGCATGGGAGTTTGTAGCATAACCAACAAATATGCCCTCATGAGCTCTAGTCTCAAATTTAGACAAACGAACACCTTTCTTGAGAATGAAACACTTACACCCGAACACCCGAAAGTACTTGAGGTTGGGCTTGTTACCGGTGAGGATCTCATATGGAGTCTTGTTCAAGCCTTTGCGAAGATAGAGCCGATTTGAAGCATGACACGCGGTGTTGATGGCTGGCCCAAAAGTTGTATGGAGACTTGAACTCCGCCATCATGGTCCTTGCCGCATCCATCAACGTCCGATTCTTCCTCTCCGCAACACCATTTTGTTGAGGGGTGTAAGGTGCGGAATATTGATGCTTGATCCCCTCATCACTGAGAAACTCATCCAAGGTGTAGTTCTTGAACTCGGTGCCGTTGTCACTTCTTATTGTCAAGATCTTTGTATTGTGTTGACGTTGGGCTTCATTTGCAAAGTCAATGACTGTTTGTTGGGTCTCACTCTTCCTCTTGAAGAAATACACCCACGTGTATCTAGAATAATCACCCACAATTACCAAGCAGTACTTTCTACCCCCAAGACTATCAAAGGATGGAGGCCCAAAGAGATCCAAATGAAGGAGCTCCAACGGCCTCTTCGAGTAAATCAGAGTCGTGGGAGGGTGAGCCTTCTCATGAAGCTTTCCTTCGATACAAGCACTGCAAGCACGATCTTTGGCAAAACTAACGTTCGTTAGTCCACGGACATGGTCCCCCTTGAGAAGACTTTGCAAAGATCTCATATTGACATGGGCTAAACGGCGATGCCACAGCCACCCCACGTCAACTTTAGCCATTAGGCATGTCGCGGTCTTAGTGGGTTGCTCCGAAAAGTTAATCACATAGAGACCGTTCTCGAGATGCCCAACAAAGGCTACTTTAAGAGTCTTGCTCCACAAGAGGGCCACGGTATCAATATCAAAGAAGGTGGCAAAGCCCATGATAGCAAGTTGACGAACGGAAAGTAAATTGTATGCAAGGGACTCAACTAGCATGACCTTCTCGATCGTGAGATCATGAGAAATGGCAACTTTGCCGAGTCCCAGTACCTTAGAAGACGAGGCATCACCCCACTCGACATTGGTGGGAATAGATGGATTCTTGTGCACGTCCACCACCAAGTCCTTGCTTTCGGTCATATGATTTGTAGCTCCACTATCGAGCAACCATGATCCCCCACCGGAAGCAAACACCTACAAGAGATCAATGCTTGTCTTTAGGTACCCATTTTGTAATGGGTCCTTTGATGTTAGCAACAAGGGTCTTAGGAACCCAAATAGACCATTCAATGTACTCATGAGGAGAACCAACGAATTTGGCATAAACATGCCCATCACTAGCACGGCATAACACATAAGAAGGATTAAAGTCGCCGGCTTTGTTGGAAGGAGTGGCATTGCTCTTCTTGACACCTCCACCCTTCGCATTGTTCTTCTTCTCCTTGGAAGCACCCTCTCCCTCCTTCACAAAAGTTTGCTTGAGAGGAGGAGGTCGCTTGGTCTTGTCATTCTTCTTCTTGTTCTTGGGATTGGGTGCGAACCCAATCCCCTCCTTGGCCACAACTTCCTTTTGATTGCTCAAGAGGTCGTTGAGGTTCTTCTCACCTTGTATGCATGACATAAGGCCTTTCTCAAGTTGCTCCTTTAGCTTAGCATTCTCCTCAACAAGATGCACATGCTCACAACACGGGTTAGTAGCATTTGCATTATCAATTAACACCATATGAGGAAAGGTGGCTTTCTCCTTTGTTAGCTTCACTTGGAGTTGATCATGAGACTCCTTGAGGCTAGCATGAACACCCTTCAAGACTTTGTGAGCCTTGTCGAGAATGCCAAACTCCTCTTTGAGTCTTGCAAGATCAACCCCAAGTTTTGCCTTGTCGGAGTTTAGCACACGAGACACAACAAGAGCATGATCAAGATCCTTCTTTAACTTAGCATGATCATCGTTGTATGACTCCTCAAGAGCCAAACGAAGACCACGCTCTTCGTCAAGAGCATTGGAAAGATCCGAAATCTCATCGGCATAGTCACGACTATGCCCCTCCATCTTAGAGATGGTATCTTCGTGAGCCTCGATCATGTCATTGGCTTCACCAAGTTGTTCCAAGAGAGCAACGAAGTGCTTCTTGGATTTACCCTTGAGTTTACTCATAAAGATCTCAAACTCATTTTCCTCCACATTTGTTCCCTCATGTTCATCAATGCTATCCGTCGAAGAAGGATGATTAATGATGGTAGTTTTGATGTTGGAGGTTACCTTATTGGTGGCTTTAGCCATGAGGCACTTGGCGGTGATGTTCTCATTGGGTGAGTCAAAGAGAGACACCCGTGGAGTCTTCGCAATGGCAACGGAGGCCATGGCAACCGACTCACTATCTTCATCATCGGCATCATCCTCATTGTACTCTTCTTGAACCACCAACGCCTTGAAGGGAGTCTTCTTGGTGAAGTTGCTCTTGTTGGGGAACGACTTGGCCTTGTCTTTTCTAATGAGCTTGCCACCATTGTCTTCCCTCTTCTCGTAAGGGCACTCCGCAACAAAGTGGCTCACATTGCCACAATTGAAGCAAGTCCTCTTGAGGATATAGACCTTAGAGTCACCCGCCAGGAGGGGCCGGGTTACTCGTACGGTCGGGACCAGAAGCCCGGAGCCAAGTTTCAAGACGATGGGCCGGAGATGGGCTGAGACCCGGATATGGCTAAAGGCCTGTAGTTACAATCTTTATTATTGTAGAACTTGTAGTGTAAGGCAAGTAGAGTTGAGAGTCCCAGCCGGACACTCTTATGAGCCGGCCGGGACTCTAAAGGCTGCTGGGCGTCAGCCTCCCTATATAAAGGGACGACCCGGGCGCGGTTTAAGGACGACAACAATCTCATCGAGAGCCGGGCATAGCTGTTTAGCTCCCTGGTGATCGTAACCCTAATCAATACCACCTCAAACTGGACGTAGGCTTTTACCTTCACCGTAAGGGGCCGAACCAGTATAAACCCTCGCGTCCCTTGTCCCGCATAACCCCTTCAAGCTTCCTAGCTGCGATGGCTCCACGACTAAGTCCTAGCTCGAGGACATCTGCCGTGACAATTCCACGACAGTTGGCACCCACCGTGGGGCCAGCGCACGGTGGATTTGAGTTCTCGAAGGGCAGCTTCGAAGGGCTCAAGGGATACGCTGTGGGCCGGATGACCAAGAGTCGTCGCGGAAAGCTCTACATCGACGATGCAGACTGGGGCCCCGACGCCGGCTCAGTTGAGTACGGGTACCGGGCCCCCTTCGGTGGAATTCATGTCTTCATCGGCAAGATTGGTGAGCCGGGCCCTGAGCCGGATCTCTGCGCCGATCTCATCGAAACGGCTCGGCGCGCACGACCCGCCTGGGCCCGGCCTGCCCTAAAGCGCGCGTTTGTGGCATGCATCCATGGAGGACCCTCTGATCCATCTGGGTCTGGTGATGAGGCGGCCGCCGGCTCTGACGGCGAGTCGGCCACCGATGAGTCAAACTCGTTGTACCAACTTCAAGATGGCAGGCTCATGGGTTGTTCCGATGGCAACAGTATTCTGGACCTTTTTGAGCCGCCAAGTCAGGTTGGAGTCTTTATGGCTGGGGCACAGCCTGTTCAGAACCCCGCTGCTCGGTCGGGAAACCCGGTGCCTTCGCCGGCTCAGGTGCTGATGGATCTCACGGACAAGATGACGGCCCTGTTAACCGCCACGGTTGACCCGGCGGATCAAGCCCAGCATGATGCGGAGGTGGCACAGTTGAAATTGGATCTGATAAAGGCTAAAGAGGATCTCGCAGCGGAAGGAATCAGGCTGGCTGCGGAGCGGGCGACTCTCGATGCCCGGACTCAGCTGATTCAGGCGCAGTCCTTCCAACTCATGATGGATCAGAACGCGGCCAATGAGGTCATGAGAAGGAGGCATCAAAAGGCCCAGTCTCGACTCCCACCGGTTTACGATCCACGCAACCTCTTCAACACGCCAGGTGCAGGGTCTAGTAACCCGCCAGGGGGCATAGCGCCCGGGTCTGGACCCCTTACTCAGCCGCAAGTGATGGGGCCTCCCCAGGTGCCCCCTGCCCCGCCTCAGTATGTGCCAATACCCCCGGGACATTATAATAACCCGCTGGAGAACATGGTAGCTGCAGCAGCATGGCTGGCGGCTCTCCCCGTTGACGGCGACTCTCCGACGGCCATCGAGACCCGCCGGGTCAGGGAACTCCTGCGGACGGCACTGGCACAGCAAGAGGCGTACTCCTACAGCCGGGATAGGATCCACTCGACCCCTGGTCCGGGTCAGAGCCCGAGTTACAGCCGGCACGTGGTCTCAGCAACCGGCTCAAGCAATGTCCGACGCCATGACCCGCCCCCTGGCCATGGCCCGGCTCATAATGGAGCCCTTTACGCAGCAGACCAGGACCGAGCGCGCCAAGAGGCGGAGCAAGTGCCTCAATTAACAGCTTACCAGACCCCCCCGGCTTATCCGACGACTTCCGTTGATGTAGGTATCCCTACCAGGACCGGGGGTGTCCCTTGCTTGGTGCCAGCTATCCGTAATGAACGTCTACCTAAGGACTTCAAGGGCCCTAGGAAGGTTCCTAACTATACAGCTGACTTACAACCCGCGGCCTGGATTGAGAGTTATGAGATGGCTATGGAACTGCTGGAGGTCAGTGAGGCGGCCATGGCCAAGTACTTCACCATGATGTTAGATGGAACTGCCCGCACGTGGTTGAAAGGGCTACCACCGAATTCCATAGGGTCTTGGGCTGAGCTGAAAGCCCGGTTCATCCAAAACTTCAAAGATACCTGTAGGCAGTCTATGTCAATTGTGGATTTGACTAACTGTAAGCAGCAGGAGGGTGAATCCACGACCCATTGGGTTTGCCGGGTCAAGGAGATCATACATTCATCAGATAAGATGGATGCCGGCTCTGCAGTCTTAATGCTGGAACAGAACTGTCGCTTTGTGCCCCTTAAGATGAAACCCGGGCGGCTTAAACGCGACTGCATCGATATGGGTACACTAATGGCGGCTCTTGTCAAGTGCGCCGATTCCGATGGTACCAAGGATCCCCCTTCAGATGATGAAAGGACAGGGAAGGGAAAGAAGAACGGGAATGGCAAGGGTCCTCAGTTTAACCCGGGGAACCAAGGAGGAGGCAAGCGTAAGGCCGATGGCAGCCTAGAGTTTGTAGCCAACGCCAACTCCCAAGGTAATAACCAGCGACGCAAGGGGAGGCCCCCTCCCCGAGGCGGCGGGTCAGGTCCAACGCTGGAGCAGCTGTTGAATGAACCTTGTCCAAGGCATGGCTCTAGAGAGAAGCCAGCGACTCATCTGTGGAAGGATTGCACGATCATGAAGGCCTTTAAGAGTTACAATGGCCCGGGTGGCGGCTCAGGTGCTGGCGGCTTTCATGGCCCGGGCGGCGGCTCAAATTCCGGTCCTCAGAATGGTCAAGGGGGCTTTCATCAACAGGCTGGCCAGGGTCATCAACAGCAGCAGGGGGGTTATCAGACCAATCCAAAGCAGCTAAGCGGTGGACAGTATCATGTGTTTACCACTAGTCTGTGCAAGCGAGATCAGAAACTTCACAAGAGGGCGGTGAATGCTGTTGAGCCGGCAGTCCCACGCTACTTACGATGGTCTGAGCAGCCCATAGTGTGGAGTAGGGAGGATCACCCTCCTCGGGTGGATAACCCGGGCCACTTGGCCTTAGTGGTGGCTCCTCAAGTGGGAGGATACAAGTTCACAAAGGTGCTCATGGATGGAGGCAGCAGCATCAACATCCTCTATTATGAGACTTTCCGTCGTATGGGGTTGGTTGATAAGAATCTCAGCCAGTCCAACACTATCTTTCATGGTTTGGTACCTGGTAAGTCGGCTTATCCAGTCGGCAAGATCGAATTGGAAGTGGCTTTTGGTGATGAGAACAACTACAGGGTGGAAAAGTTGACCTTTGAGGTGGTCAAGATACGAAGTCCATACCATGCTATATTTGGACGGCCGGCTTACGCCAAGTTCATGGCACGGCCGTGTTATGTGTACTTATAGCTCAAAATGCCGGGTCACAACGGGACTATTACGGTTCACGGCAGCCGAAAAGTGGCTCTAGAGTGTGAGGAAGGCGACGCGGCTTATGCAGAGTCTGTTTGTGCTACAGAGGAGTTGAAGTTTTACAAAGACAATGTCGACCCAACAGATATGACCTCTCTGAAAAAGCCGACTACGGAGACTGAGCCGGCGATGAAATTTAAGTCGGCTGATGAAACTAAGCTTGTTGATTTTGTTCCAGGAGATTCATCTCAGTAGTTTAGCATCAGTGCCAATCTGGATCCAAAATAGGAAAGCGCGCTCATCGAGTTCATCCGTGAGAATAAGGACATCTTCGCATGGAAACCTTCTGACATGCCAGGTGTACCTAGAGAACTCGCTGAGCATACTCTCAATGTTGATCCGAAATTTAAGCCGGTCAGACAGTTTCTCCGGCAGTTTAATGAAGAGAGGCGGAAAGCTATTGGTGAAGAAGTGGCCCGGCTCTTGGCAGCCGGGTTCATCGTTGAAGTCTTTCACCCAGAGTGGTTGGCTAACCCGGTGCTCGTGCTCAAGAAGAACGGCACCTGGCGGATGTGTGTGGACTACACGGACTTGAATAAGGCGTGTCCGGCTGATCCTTTTGCCCTCCCCCGTATTGATCAAATCATTGATGCTACGGCAGGTTGTGCACGCTTAAGTTTCTTGGATGCTTATTCCGGGTATCATCAGATTAAGATGGCAGTTAAGGACCAGGAGAATACGGCGTTCATCACTCCTTTTGGAGCCTTCTGCTATGTGTCTATGCCCTTTGGACTCAAGTGTGCACAGGCGACTTACCAGCGTTGTGTACAGAACTGTCTTCATAAACAGATTGGGCGCAATGTTCATGCTTACGTGGATGATATTGTGGTTAAATCCATCAAAGAGGAAACCCTGATAGATGATTTAAGGGAAACCTTTGATAATCTCCGGGTCTATAAGATGATGCTTAACCCGGCCAAGTGTGTTTTTGGTGTTCCTGCAGGCAAACTACTGGACTTCTTGGTCTCTGACAGAGGCATTGAGGCTAACCCGGAGAAGATCAAGGCCATCACCTCCCTAGCTAAGCCGGCATGTATAAATGACGTACAGCGCTTGGCGGGTCGCATCGCTGCTTTAAGCCGGTTTATAAGCCGTTTGGGTGAGAAGGCTATGCCCTTATATCAGTTGATGAAGAAAACTGATAACTTTGTCTAGAATGATGCGGCTAATACCGCTTTTGAGGAGTTGAAGAAGCAGCTGGCAGAGCCCCCGGTCCTTGCTGCTCCGGTTGATAAGGAGCCCTTGCTACTGTATGTGGCGGCAAACGCACGAGCAGTCAGCGTGGCTATTGTGGTGAAGCACAAGGAAGCGGGTAAGGAGCATCCGGTTCAACGGCCAGTTTATTATGTCAGCGAAGTGCTCATTGAGTCCAAACAGCGGTACCCGCATTGGCAGAAGCTTGTGTATGGTGTGTTCATGGCGAGCCGGAAACTTAAGCATTATTTTCAGGGTCATCCCATCACTGTGGTCAGTTCTGCCCCTCTTGGGGATATTATTCAAAACAGAGAGGCCACAGGGAGAATTGCTAAGTGGGCTATAGAACTTGGACCTCATGGCCTCAAATATGTGCCACGCACTGCTGTTAAATCTGAGGCCTTGGTGGATTTCATCAATGATTGAACAGAGTCACAAGTGCCTGAGCAAAAGCCGGACAACACTTATTGGACTATTCACTTTGATGGGTCCAGGCAGCTGGAGGGATCGGGGGCTGGCGTTGTATTGGCTTCCCCTAAGGGTGACAAGTTCCATTATGTGCTACAGTTGATGTTTCCTTGCACTAACAATGCGGCTGAATACGAGGCTTTGCTCCACGGTCTTCGGGTGGCTAAGGAGATGAGCTTAAGCCGGGTAAGGTGCTTTGGTGACTCAGACTTGGTGGCTCAACAAGTATCAGGCACGTGGGATTCTAAGGATCCTCTCATGGCGGCTTATCGCCGCGAGGTTGATGCCATTGCTGGGCACTTTCAGGGCTACCAAGTGGAGCACATTGATCGTAGGAAGAACGAGGCAGCTGATGCTCTAAGCCGGCTAGGCTCTCAGCGAAAGCCGGTGCCACCTAACACTTTCCTGGACGTCCTGTATAACCCTTCGGTTAAGTTGCCTACAGAGGAAGACTTGGCTATCCCGGATCTGGAGGCACGACTGGTGGCGGCTCTTCATGTCATACCAGACTGGACAATGCCATATCTGGCTTATATAACCCGGGGAGAGTTGCCTGAGGATGAAACTTTGGCCAGGCAAGTAACCCGGCGGGCTAAGTCAATGATCGTTATCGATGGCGAGTTGCATGATCGCAGTGTTTCCGGGGCATTTCAACGTTGTATCTCCCCTGAGGAAGGTCAAGAGATCTTGCGTGAGATCCATGAAGGAGATTGTGGCCATCATGCCGGCTCAAAATCCCTTGTGGCCAAGGCTTTCCGTCATCGTTTTTATTGGCTAACGGCTCATGCTGATGCAGAGGACTTGGTCAGTAAATGTGATGGTTGCCAAAGGTTCTCACGACGGGCTCACGTGCCGGCTCAGGAGTTGAGGATGATCCCAATCACTTGGCCCTTTGCGGTCTGGGGGCTTGACATGGTTGGGCCTTTTAAAAGATCCAAAGATAAGAAGACCCACCTCTTGGTGGCAGTTGACAAATTCACAAAGTGGGTGGAAGCTGAGCCAGTTAGCAAGTGTGATGCAGCCACGGCGGTTCAATTTATGAAAAAGGTGATTTTCC
Organism: Triticum aestivum; assembly: GCF_018294505.1. Classification (NCBI taxonomy): domain Eukaryota; kingdom Viridiplantae; phylum Streptophyta; class Magnoliopsida; order Poales; family Poaceae; genus Triticum; species Triticum aestivum. The sequence continues at coordinate 414,365,243 of NC_057808.1, read as the reverse complement.
ACTTTGGTTTTCCGCACAACATTATAACTGACAAGGGCACCAATCTCTCCAAAGGCGCCATGGAAGAGTTTTGTCAACGAGAGCATATCCGACTTGATGTTTCTTCAGTGGCTCATCCTCAATCCAATGGTCAAGCTGAGAGAGCTAACCAGGAAATTCTGAAGGGTATCAAGCCCCGGCTTTTGGTCCCTTTGCAACGGACGCCGGGTTGTTGGGTGGAGGAGTTGCCCTCCGTCTTATGGAGCATCAACATTACTCCTAACAGGTCTACAGGCTTCATGCCTTTCTTCATGGTTTATGGAGCAGAAGCAGTCCTCCCCAGCGACATCCGTCACGATTCACCTCGCGTGGCGGCTTATGTTGAGACGGATAATGAACAGGCGCGCCAAGATGCTCTGGACTTGTTGGACGAACAGCGTGATGTGGCAGCAGCCCGTTCAGCGATTTACCAACAAGACCTGCGCCGTTATCAGAGCCGCCGGGTCAAATCCCGGGTCTTCCAGGAAGGCGACCTTGTGCTCCGGCTCATCCAGGATCAAACAGATGTACACAAGTTATCCCCGTCTTGGGAAGGGCCCTTTGTGGTCAGCAAGAACTTGCACAACGGGTCATATTACCTCATTGATATTCGGGAGCACAAAGATTCACGTAAATCTGAGGAAGAGACCCGTCGGTCGTGGAACATAGCTCAGCTTCGGCCTTACTACACTTGAGCTACCGGCTCTCGTGGTGTACATATTTATCTCAGCCATGTATCTATTATGATAAGCAATAAAGCAGGACCTCTGTCCTTTTCTCTCCTCCAAATATGTGTGTGTTGTTTTTATTACAAGATTACATGTTGACTTAAAGGAGGATCCGGCTTATGATCGTATTCGAATCTAGCCGTAAGCAGTAAAGTCACTTGGGGGCTTCCTGTTCAAACATGGGTCGTATTCGAACCAAAGAGAACATAGCTGTCGATACCCATTTGATTGGCCAAGTGCCGAGCTCATTGGGAGGTTGCCTTTGGTCATATTTGAATCATAGTTTAACCCCTCTGAGAACCGACGTGTATCGTATTCGAATCAGCGTCGTTAAACAATTTTAAGAATCACTTGGGGGCTTCCTGTTCAAACATGGGTCGTATTCGAACCAAAGAGAACATAGCTGTCGGTACCCTCTTGATTGGCATCGCCGCACCCACTGGGGGCTATATGATCGTATCCGAATCTTGGCTTAACCCCTTTGGGCCGGGTCTCTGGTCGTATTCGAACCGGAAGCCCCTAAGTTCTTCTGCTTTTTCAAAAGTTTACTCTGAGGGGTGCATGGCCGGGTCTCACTTGCCGGCTTAACTTTGGTTTGCAGTGTTAGTTGCACGTCATGGGTGTCATCAAGGCAAGTAAATCGGAGTTAAGGTGTCAACCTTGCTACCCGGGTTATTTAAGCCGGAAGATGCTTACAGGCTGTTAAGTGTGTTATTTTGGCTATGTTCAGAGTATAATTAAGGACCAGTCTTTTTTAATTCATATTCCGGGTTATTTATCTCAAACACCTGATTCTCAGGGCGGTAAGCCGCCTCGAGACTTGTGATTTGCCTTTTATATGCAGATACTTAAAGGCACCTTTTGAGGTTGAGAAAAACAAAGGGATGATTATGACCCGGAGAAACATCAAAGAAGAAAATTCAAAGGGCTTTCGCATTCAAAACGTGCACGATGGCACGGCAGAGATAAACTGTTGCACCTACTCTATTACAATAATTCTCCAAGTCTAAAAGATGGAACAATGTTTGATAAGCCACCAGCTAAATTATGATGCCCGCTGAGTTGAAGTCCCCGGCTCATTCCTGTCTTCTCCTCCGGCTGATCCCAAGACCTCGAAGGTTGATGATTTCCAGTCGATGCCACTGAGAGCTTCGAACTGGGCTTCTTCGTCAATTAACCCGGCTGGGTCAATCTCCGGGGCGAAGGTGTGCTGACGAGCCGGAGGGATCAGATTGAGGGCTTCATAGCGAGGGGTTGGAATCCTCTGATTCTCCGCATCATAACTCGGCTGGTACTTGGTCAAGTCGGTGTCATTCCCGATGAGGGTGGCCACCGGGCGTACAGCCTTCACACATGCCGCGAAGTCCTTCTGGTCGAAGGCTGAGCCGTCTTCCTTCAGGCTTGGGTAACCCAGGGCGATGTCTGCCGGGTCTAGCTCCGGCAGGAATGCCTTGGCCCGGCTCAGCGCGGTGATTGCTCCGGCTCTCGCGGAGGCCCGTCGCAGCTCTTGGATCCGCTGAGGCAGAACGGCGAGCCGGCGCAGGACTTCCGCCAGATGAGTTGGCACCTCGTTGGATAGGGCCACCACAGCTAAGGCACGATGTGACCCGGTGTAGAGCTGTTCCACTAGGGTGTACACGGCCTTTAACTTGGTGACCACGCTCTGGTTGAGGTTGGCACTCCTGGGACCTGTTTAACAGAATCAGATAAGCCGGTGACAAGGATGAATCATGACATATATGAACTTGATGAAAGCCGGTGAGGCGACTTACCGAAGATAGCGGCCACCATTTGGGAAACCTGGCGCTATAGGCCGGAGAGCTCGGCGGTCTTCTCAGCAAGAGCCTTCTCCGCCTGTTCCGCCCGGGTCACCAGTGCGGCCTTCTCTTCGACCCAGGCTTTTCTCTCAGCATCAAACTCGGTCTTCAATTTTCCTTGAGTGGCGATGCTGGATACAAACTTGGCGTTTGCCTTCCGGGTCTCCATCTCCTGCATCTTCATCCGGCTCTTGAGATCCGCAAGGTCCGCCTCTAGTTTCTTGCCAACAGCCTGCATATATTTCCGGGTTATTAACAGTCATTATATAAGTCCCAAGCGTTTTCCAAGCAAAGACACTTGGCACTTGGGGGCTAATGCATATTGAACGTATCTATCTACATACTGCCGGCTCAGTTGACTAAGCTGGAACCTAAGTCTACAACATATTCAAGCATAAGTCGTCGACTTGGGGGCTAGCATGGCAAAGGTAACTATGCAGTAAGTAAGAAGACAGCAGAAGGATACCTCAGATTTTTGTTGGATCTGGTTGACCATGGCGACCTCGGCGTCCCGGCTCTTGTGTACTTGGCTGATGTAGCCAGAGACAAGCTCTCCAATGCTCAAGTCGGTGTAGCCGGAGAGGTCCAGGTTCACCCGGTGGGGCTGCAGCAACTCCCCCTTCGCGGAGCATTTGGCCAGCGCAGTCCGTCTCCCCGGCTCAACGAACTCCGTCCGGGTGATTACCACGTCCGGGTCGTCTGCTGGTGGGGTTGAGCCGGAGGCCTCCGGGTTAACCGCAGTGTCGGTCATGGCCTTGGTAGTCGGGGCTGAGGCCTCAGGTGCCGTGTCCATTGGAGTGGTGGCTTCCGGGGCGGAGGCAGCTGGCGGCTCTTTAGCCGTCACCTCCGGTTCAGGTATGTCCGGCACTCCGGCTGACCTGGTCTTCTTCGCTCTTTTGGTGAGCTTTGCCTGGGCACTGAGAAGACAGAAGTGTTAGGCACACAAAGAGTAAGTACAGACAAAGATAATGTAAGATGATTGTTGTTACCCGGGCGCAGTCTTGAAGGCCGGCAGATTTGACTGCATGGAGTCACCCGAAGAGGGGGAGGTCTCCTGATAATTGGAGTCAGAAGAGTTGAGTGGCTGACGGATAACACCCGCCAACGGATGAAAAGGGTACAAGTGAGAAAAAACCTCAGTGCGACGCTTCCTTGTTGCGTCGGGTAACCCGGCGGAGAGATCGGTGTCCTTGTTGGTCCGGGTGTGACGCCGGCTTTCGTGAACCTGTCGCTTCAAAAGAAATTGAGGGTCTTGATGAGCTAAAGGATGTGAAAAGCTTACTTTCCGGGTTACCCTTCGGACATTCAGCTGTGGCAAGGGCTCCGAGTCGGAGGAAAGTGACATTACCTCTTCAACCACCGGGTTACTGGCGCCGGTGTCATCCTGTCAATGAGCAAGTATTGATAAGGCGGACAGCAACAAACAACAAATATAGCAAGAATTTAAAGGTTTAAGGGTTACCTCTGACTCGGAGCTGTCGCTTAATTGCATTAGCTCCGAAGCAGTGGGTCGGCTTCCCTTTTTGTGAGGGGCGGCTTTCTTGGCGGCTTTCTTTGCCTTCCTGGCCTTCTTGGACGCCTCATGGTCATATTTGACCCGCCAGAATTTATCATCAGCCTGGAGAATACAGTAATGAATTCTTAAAACAGTTCAGGTCAAGGTTACATGCAGAAGAAGTTGAAAGGTTAAAGTCAGTGGCTCACCGCTGGGGCTGGATTGGTCTTGCAGAAGGGGGCTAACCCGGTCCTTCCACAGTCTGCCAGACTCTCGTTTAGAAGAGCCTTGGTCTCTTCCTCTGCAACGTCTTCTGGAAGATCATTGCGACTGTGCCTCTGCGGGTCATCCTTTCGCCCGGTGTACTCACACATTAAGCCGGGGCGGCGGCTCAATGGGATCACCCGCCATGAGATCCAGACCCGGACCAGGTCAATTCCGTTCAGACTGTTGCCTAGCAGGGCCTTGATCTTATTGATTGTTGGAAGCAGAGGCTGGCGTTCCGCTGCAGTCAGTTTGTCCGACAGCGGATGAGTCGGCTCTAGACGTGTTGGGCGAAAGCCGGGCAGCGGGTTCTCGTCAGCCGGGGACGTATCTTGGCAGTAGAACCAAGTCATATTCCAGTCCTTGGGGTGGCTCGGCGGCTCTGCGTAAGGGAAAAGACAGTCCCTACGCCGCTGGATGGAGATGCCACCTAACTCCAGACTTGGCCCATTGGCACACTCATTTTGGCGGTTTAAGTAAAACAGCTCTCTGAAAAGCAGCAGACTAGGCTCTTCTCCAATGTACACTTCGCAAAAGACTTGGAAGTTGCAGATGTTGGATACGGAGTTGGGTCCTATATCCTGAGGCCGTAGGTCAAAGAAGTTGAGCACGTCCCTGAAAAACTTTGAGCCGGGCGGTGCGAAGCCCCGGCTCATATGGTCTGCAAAGATCACTACCTCCCCGTCCCGTGGCTGTGGTCTCTCTTCCGACGGGTCAGGGGCACGGTAGGACATGATTTTCTTCTTAGGCAAATATCCGGACTTAACGAAATTGGCCAGGGTCTCGTCGGTGACGTTGGACCTCATCCAGTTGCAAGTGATGGGAGCCTTGGGATGCATGGTGAAAGTTGGTGGTCTATGATAAAGAGAAAAAGTGTCCGGGTTAATATAAGCCGGAGATCTATCGTTCAAGCTAAGATGGCGGCTTATGAAGGGGACTAATGATATATACTCAGGTACAGTGGATTATTTAAGCCGCAGGGGTATTCAAGATAAGATTGATTGTTTACGGCTTTATCACAGTTAAGCCGGAGGATTCTACAGAGCATGGTTCTCTTTAAACCGGAAAGTTCTACGGCGCGTGTTTTCTTTAAGCCGGAAATGTAAGCCGCCAAGATTCTATGGTTGCAGTTTTTACTAAGTGTGGTAAAACAGGTTTCGCATACTACCGTAACTTTTTTGGATCAAAGTGGTCGGATCAAAGAAAATTTTCTAGACCTAAAATGCGGACGCAGGGGAGTTCTTGAGCTCGAAGGAGATCTTATGCAGTGGAAAGAAGTGTGTTTTGCAGGTGAAATGAGTAACAAACAACTACTGCAGCAAGTCTATACATATCTAAAGATCAAACAAGGGTGGCAACTACGAGAACTACTGAAGCCTGCGGACAATGGCGAAGAACATGGATGAACTGTTTGAACTCTACCGCAGATCTGCTCTAACAAGGCAGAAGAGACTCACCGGAGTTGGAGAAGAGCGGAAGTAGCCACCGTTTATCTGGTCCGAGTCAGGGTGATGCAGCGGCCGGGTTGATGAAGATCAGGGGCGCGACGGCGGCGGCAGTGGCAGAGCTCGGGCAGAGGAGCGACGGCGCGAGGAGGAAGAAGAGAGCGTGAGAAGAGCCCGTTGGGCCGGCCTATTTATAAGGCGAGGTCATAAGTGGGCGCGAGATTCAAGGAGACCACGGCGTGGTTATCTCCCCCCCACGACGCCTCGATTTTCGGAATGACAGTAAAGCAAAGATCCGTTGCGGATCTGGCGGAGTAAAAAACGGACTTAATGGAGGATGATGTCATGGCGGATTATCCGGAGTCTAGAGGATGACGTCACTCCGGGTTATGGCCTTCACATGTATGGTAAGCCGGAGATTTTTTTCTGTCAGAAGAGTTGAAGATTGACATGAGTCGGCTCAAATCAATCTGGGGCCTAATGTTGAGGATATAGATACCTTAGAGTCACCCGCCAGGAGGGGCCGGGTTACTCGTACGGTCGGGACCAGAAGCCCGGAGCCAAGTTTCAAGACGATGGGCCGGAGATGGGCTGAGACCCGGATATGGCTAAAGGCCTGTAGTTACAATCTTTATTATTGTAGAACTTGTAGTGTAAGGCAAGTATAGTTGAGAGTCCGAGCCGGACACTCTTATGAGCCGGCCGGGACTCTAAGGGCTGCTGGGCGTCAGCCTCCCTATATAAAGGGACGACCCGGGCGCGGTTTAAGGACGACAACAATCTCATCGAGAGCCGGGCATTGCTGTTTAGCTCCCTGGTGATCGTAACCCTAATCAATACCACCTCAAACTGGACGTAGGCTTTTACCTTCACCGTAAGGGGCCGAACCAGTATAAACCCTCGCGTCCCTTGTCCCGCATAACCCCTTCAAGCTTCCTAGCTGCGATGGCTCCACGACTAAGTCCTAGCTCGAGGACATCTGCCATGACAATTCCACGACAAGTCCTCATCCGTTGCTTGCCCTTTGCGCCACTTGAGTTGCTTTTGTTGAAGTTTGGCCTCGTGTTCTTCTTGCTCCAAAATTGCCTTGAAGCAAGAGCCATGTGTTCATGATAGGCATACTTCGTATCTTCGAGGTTGCCCTCCTCTTCTTCCTCTTCATCCTCTTCCTCCATACTAGCCTTGGCCTTTAGAGCAAGGTCGGGCTTCTTTACTCTTTGAGAGCGAAGAACCGCATTGTCGGCGGTCTTGTCCAAGATGCTCATAGCAACAAACTCATCCAACACTTCACTTGATGACAAAATGTGGAAGTCCGGCCTTTGACGAATTACAGAGGACATGGCTTTGTGGTAGGGCATCATTGCCTTGAGGAATTTGCGCTTGATCCAATTGTCATCCGTGTCCTTACTTCCATGATCTCGGAGAGAGACCGCGAGTTTGGTCACTCTCCGAAAAAGCTCACGAGGTTCTTCATCTTCTTTCATTGCAAGCTCGTCGGCTTCATCTTGCACCACTTCATAGTTGGAGCGTTGAATGCTTGCGCTTCCCCGATAGAGGGAAACAACTTGGAGCCAAGCATCTTTGGCCATGGTGTAAGGCCGGAGATGAGGAAGATCTTCGAGCGGGATTGCTTCTTGGATGATGAAGAGAGCATTCTCATTGAATTGATGATCCACAACTTCTCTAGGAGTGAAGTTGCTTCGGTCATGCGGATAAAAGCCTTCTTCAATGATTCTCCAAAGGTTAGTGTTCACATGATTTAAATGACGCTTAAAACGATAGACCCAAGAATCAAAATCTACATTCTTCTCAATCTTAGGGGCCGGGCCGGCATGATTGAAATGAGTGGAAGGAAGCGGTCCACCATAGACGGGTGGAGGTTCCACATGGGCAAAGATGTCGGTCCCATTTTTATCACTAGAACAAGGAGCCTTCTCGCTCGAAGCTTCCCCCTTGTCGGAGGTAGCATCCGTCACCTTGTTAGCGGGATCACCCACTTTCAACGGTGCGGTTGTAAGTTTAAGCCCTTCTAAGAATTTATTCAACATGCTTTCGACCTTGGTCGTCATGGAGGTTTTCAATGTGTCCACCGCCACATTGAATTCCTCACGAGAGACCGCGGTTCCCCATCTCCCGTAGACGAGACAGGATTCTCACCGGAGTGCTCCTCCGCACCGTCTACGACGTCAACCATACTCTTTGGACGGTAAAGTCCTTAATAAAGAGACGAGGCTCTGATACCAATTGAAAGGATCGATATAGTTGACTAGAGGGGGGGGGGTGAATAGGCAACTAACAATTTTTAGCTTTTCTTTACCAAATTAAACTTTGCATCAAAATGGGTTGTCTAGATATGCAACTAAGTGAGCAACCTATATGATGCAACGACAACAAGCACGCAAGCAAGTAAGAGATATAACACAAGTAAACTAGCGAAAGTAAAGGAACAAGATAACCAAGAGTGGAGCCGGTGGAGACGAGGATGTGTTACCGAAGTTCCTTCCTTTTGAGGGGAAGTACGTCTCCGTTGGAGCGGTGTGGAGGCACAATGCTCCCCAAGAAGCCACAAGGGCCACCGTATTCTCCTCACGCCCTCACACAATGCAAGATGCCGTGATTCCACTATTGGTGCCCTTGAAGGCGGCGACCGAACCTTTACAAACAAGGTTGGGGCAATCTCCACAACTTAATTGGAGGCTCCCAACGACACCACAAAGCTTCACCACAATGGACTATGGCTTCGCGGTGACCTCAACCGTCTAGGGTGCTCAAACACCCAAGAGTAACAAGATCCGCTAGGGATAAGTGGGGGGAATCAAATTTCTCTTGGTGGAAGTGTAGATCGTGGCCTTCTCAACCAATCCCGAGCAAATCAACAAGTTTGATTGGCTAGGGAGAGAGATCGGGCGAAAATGGAGCTTGGAGCAACAATGGAGCTTTTGGGGGAAGAGGTAAGTCAACTTTGGGGAAGAAGACCCCTTTATATAGTGGGGGGAACAAACCAACCGTTACCCCCCCTCTGCCCCGAAGAGAGCGGTAGTACCGCTGTGCCAGCGGTACTACCGCTTGCAACAATAAGCGGTACTACCGCCCAAAAGTGCGGTACTACCGCTTGGTCCACAACGGTACTACCGCGGAGGGAGGGCGGTACTACCGCACAGGAGCGGTACTACGGCCCCCCACAGCCGCGGCCAGTACCGTAAAACCCGACACGAAAAAGGAGCCCTCGAATCGAGGCGGTACTAGCACGAGACCAGAGCGGTACTATGGCTTGGGGCCACCAGCGGTACAACTGCTCTGGAGCGGTACTACCGCGCCCAGAGCGGTACTACCGCTTGTGGCACCCAAGCGGTACTACCGCTCCGTCCCGCGGTACTACCGCTGGGACTAGAGATAGCACACACACGGAGCTACTAGCGGTACTACTGCTCTGGGCGGTACTACCACTCCAGAGCGGTACTACCGCTTGTACCACCCAAGCGGTACTACCGCTCTGGTCCGCGGTACTACCGCTGGGACCAGAGAGGGCACAAAGAAAGGAGAACCAAGCCCATCATCGAAACGGAAAGGCTCGGAGGGAGGGGCAAAGGAAGTGTACGTGATGATTCCGCCCTAGCCTTTCCAAAACGGACCCCCTCTTGATAGTACGGTGATCCCTATGAAACTAGTCCACCAAACTAATCCGAAAGGACTACACCGTCTTCGCTTTAAGCTCCGAGGGGAGGATATCATCTCGTGCCCAAAAGAATGAATCTCTGAAAAACACTCAACGCACATGATTAGTACGCAAAAGCATTGTCATCAATCACCAAAACATCTTAGGGATAAATATGCCCTTACAGAGAGGCCACGGGGAGAGTGGCTAAGTGGGCTATAGAGCTCGAACCCCATGGTCTGAATTACGTGCCACGCACTGCTGTTAAGTCTCAGGCCTTGGTGGATTTCGTCAATGATTGGACAGAGTCACAAGTGCCCGAGCAAAAGCCGGATAACACATATTGGACTATTCATTTTGATGGGTCCAGGCAGTTGGAGGGCTCGGGGGCTGGAGTCGTATTGGCTTCCCCTAAGGGTGATAAGTTCCATTATGTGCTACAATTGATGTTTCCTTGTACCAACAACGCAGCTGAGTACGAGGCCTTGCTCCACGGTCTTCGGATGGCTAAGGAGATGAGCTTGAGCCGGGTAAGGTGTTTCGGTGATTCAGACTTGGTGGCCCAACAAGTATCAGGCAAGTGGGACTCTAAGGACCCTCTCATGGCGGCTTATCGCCGCGAAGTTGACGCCATTGCTGGGTACTTTCAGGGCTACCAAGTAGAGCACATTGATCGCAGGAAGAACGAGGCGGCTGACGCCCTAAGCCGGCTGGGCTCTCAGCGGAAGCCGGTGCCGCCTAACACTTTCCTGGATGTCCTACATAACCCTTCTGTTAAGTTGCCTACAGAGGAAGACTTGGCTGTCCCTGACCCGGAGGCACGACTGGTGGCGGCTCTCCATATCATACCGGACTAGACAATGCCCTATCTGGTTTACATGACCCGGGGAGAATTACCTAAGGATGAAACTTTGGCCAGACAAATAACCCGGCGGGCTAAGTCAATGATTGTTATCAATGGCGAGTTGCATCACCGCAGTGTTACGGGAGCGTTTCAGCGTTGTGTTTCCCCTGAGGAAGGTCAAGAGATCTTGTGTGAGATTCATGAAGGGGATTGTGGCCATCACGCCGGCTCAAAGTCTCTTGTGGCCAAGGCTTTTCGTCATGGTTTTTATTGCCTGACGGCTCATGCTGATGCGGAGGACTTGGTCAGTAAATGTGATGGTTGCCAACGGTTCTCACGATGGGCTCATGTGCCGGCTCAAGAGCTGAGGATGATCCCAATTACTTGGCCCTTTGCGGTCTGGGGGCTTGATATGGTTGGGACTTTTAAAAGGTCCAAGGATAAGAAGACCCACCTTTTGGTGGCAGTTTACAAATTTACCAAGTGGGTTGAAGCAGAGCCAGTTAGCAAGTGTGATGCAGCCACGGCGGTTCAATTTATGAAAAAGGTGATCTTTCGCTTTGGTTTTCCACACAACATTATAACTGACAATGGCACCAATCTATCCACAGGCGCTATGGAAGAGTTTTGTCAACGAGAGCATATCCGGCTTGATGTTTCCTCAGTGGCTCATCCTCAATACAATGGTCAAGCTAAGAGAGCTAATCAGGAGATTCTGAAGGGCATCAAGCCCCGGCTTTTGGTCCCTTTGCAACGGACGCCGGGTTGTTGGGTGGAAGAGTTGCCCTCCGTGTTATGGAGCATCAACACTACTCCTAACAGGTCTACAGGTTTCACGCCTTTCTTCATGGTTTAGGGGCAGAAGCAGTCCTCCCAGTGACAATGAGCAAGCACGCCAAGATGCTCTTGACTTGTTGGACGAACAGCGTGATGTGGCAGCAGCCCGCTCAGCGATTTACCAACAAGACCTGCGTCATTATCATAGTTGCCGGGTTAAATCCCGGGTCTTGCAGGAAGGCGACCTCGTGCTCCGGCTCATCCAAGATCAAACAGATGCACACAAGTTGTCCCCGCCTTGGGAAGGGCCCTTTGTGGTCAGCAAGAATTTACACAACGGGTCATATTACCTCATTGACATTCGGGAGCACAAAGATTCACGTAAGTCGGAGGAAGAGACCCGTCGGCCGTGGAACATAGCTCAGCTTCGGCCTTACTATACTTGAGCCACCGGCTCTCATGATGTACATATTTCTCTAAGCCATGTATATATTATGATAAGCAATAAAGCAGGACCTCTGTCCTTTTTTCTCCTCCAAATGTGCACGTGTTGTTTTCATTGCAAGATTACATGGTAGCTTGAAGTTGGATCCGGCTTATGATCGTCTTCGAATCTAGCCGTACGCAATAAGGTCACTTGGCGGCTTCCTATTCAAACATAGGTCGTATTTGAACCAAAGAGAACATAGCTGTCGATACCCATTTGATTGGCAAAGTGCCGAGCTCATTGGGGAATTTTCTTTGATCATATTTGAATCTTAGTTTAACCCCTCTGAGAACCGACGTGGATCGTATTCAAATCAGTGTCGTTAAACAATTCTTAAGGTCATTTGGGGGCTTCCTGTTCAAACATAGATCGTATTCGAACCAAAGAGAACATAGCTGTCGATACCCTCTTGATTGGCATCGCCACACCCACTGGGGGCTATATGATCGCATTCGAATCTTAGCATAACCCCTTTGGGCCGGGTCTCTGGTCGTATTCGAACCGGAAGCCCCTAAGTTCTTCTGCTTCATAGTAAGTTTTCTTCTGATCATTTCAAAGTGTGTACGGCCGGGTCTCACTTTGCCGGTTTAACTTTGATTTACAGTATTAGTTGAACACAATGGGTGTCATTAAGACAAGTAAATCGGAATTAAGGTACCAACCTTCTTACCCGGGTTATTTAAACCGGAAGTATGCTTGCAGGCCGCTAAGTGTGTTATTACGGCTGTATTAAGGATATAATTGAGGACCAGTCTTTTTTGATTCATATTCTGGGTTATATATCTAAAACATATGATTCTCAGGGCGGTAAGCCGCCTGGAGACTTGTGATTCGTCTTTCTATGCAGGATAGTTAAAGACAATTATTTGAGAGTAAGAAGAATGAATGACCCGGAGAAATATAAAGGAGATAACTTCAATAAAACTTCAAGCACTCAAGGCGTGCACGATGGCACGGCAAAGATAAAGTGTTGGTCCTACTCTATTACAAGACTCGTTGAGTCCAAAAGAGTGAGGCATTGTTTGGTAAACCGCCAGCAGAATTACGACGCTTGCTGGGTTGAAGTTTCCGGCTCGTCTCTTTCTTCTCCTCCGGCTGTTCCCAATGTTTGGAAAGTCGACGATTTCCAGTCAATGCCGCTCAGAGCTTCGAATTGGGCTTCCTCGTCAATTAACCCGGCCGGGTCAATCTCCGGGGCGAAGGTGTGCTGACGAGCCGGCGGAATTAAACTCAGGGCTTCATAGCGAGGGGTCGGGATCCTCTGATTCTCCGCATTGTAACCCGGCTGGTACTTGGTTAGATCTGTGTCGTTCCCGATAAGGGTGGCCACCGGGCGCACAACCTTCACGCACGCGGCAAAGTCTCTTTGGTCGAAGGCAGTGCCGTCTTCCTTCAGACTTGGATAGCCGAGGGTGATGTCCGCCGGGTCTAACTCGGGGAGGAAAGCCTTGGCCCGGCTCAGCGCGGCAATCGCTCCGGCTCTTGCAGAGGCCCGTCGCAGCTCTTGGATACGTTGAGGCAGAACGGCGAGCCGGCGAAGCACTTCCGCCAGGTGAGTCGGCACCTCGTTGGATAGGGCCACCACAGCTAAGGCACGCTGTGACCCGGTGTAGAGTTGCTCCACCAGGGTATACACGGCCTTTAGCTTGGTTACCACACTCTGGTTGAGGTTGGCGCTTCTGGCACCTGTTTAAAGAATCAGATAAGCCGCCGACAAGGATGAGCTATGAGATATAAAGATTCTACAACTTGATGAAAGCCGGTGAGATGACTTACCGAAGATTGCGGCCACCATCTGGGACACTTGGCGCTTTAAGCCAGAGAGTTCGGCCGTCTTCTCTGACAGGGCCTTCTCCGCCTGTTCGTCCCGGTTCACCAGCGCGGCCTTCTCTTCGGCCCAGGCTTTCCGTTCAGCATCAAATTCAGTCTTCAGCTTTTCTTGAGCGGCGATGTTGGACACAAATTTGGCATTTGCCTTCCGGGTCTCCATTTCTTGCATCTTCAGCCGGTTCTTGAGATCCGCGATGTCAGCCTCAAACTTCTTGCCGGCAGCCTGCATAAATTTCCGGGTTATGGCATGAATGGTTACTATGTAAATTTAAAGTCCCAAGCGTTTTCCAAGAAAAGACACTTGGCACTTGGGGGCTAATGCATATTGAATGTTTCTATCTACAAACTGCCGGTTCAATTGAGTAAGCCGGAACATAAGTCTACAACATACTCAATCATAAGTCGTCGACTTGGGGGCTAGCATGGTAAAGGTAACTATGCAGTAAGTAAGAGGACAGAAGAATGATACCTCAGATTTCTGCTGGATCTGGTTCACCATGGCAACCTCTGCGTCCCGGCTCTTGTGCACTTGGCTGACGTAGCTGGAGACGAGCTCTGTGATGCTCAGGTTGGCGTAGTCGGAGAGGTCCAGGTTAACCCGACGGGGCTGTAGCAACTCCCCCTTGGCGGAGCACTTGGCCAGTGCGGTAGGTCTCCCCGGCTCAACAAATTCCGTCCGGGTGATTACCACGTCGGGATCGTCTGCTGGTTGAGCCGAGCCGGAGGCCTCCGGGTTAGCAGAAGCTTCTGTAGCTTCCTTGTGGGTTGGAGTGGCGGCTTCGGGAGCGGAAGCAGCTGGCGGTTCTTGATCTGCTGCCTCCGGCTCAGGCAACTCCGGCTCTTCGACTGGCTTGGTCTTCTTTGCCCTCTTGGTGAGCTTGGCCTGGGCACTGAAAGGACAGAAACGTTAAGCACAAAAGGGTAAGTAAAGATAAGTATAACATGAGATGGTTATCATTACCCGGGCGCGGTCTTGAAAGCCGGAAGACTCGACTGCATAGAGTCGCCCGAAGAGGGGGAAGTCTCCTGGTAATTTGAGTCAGCAGAATTGAGTGGCTGACGTATAACACCCGCCAAAGGATGAAAAGGGTACAAGTGGGAAATAACCTCAGTTCGTGCTTCCTCGATGCGTCAGGTAACCCGGAGGAGAGGTCGGCGTCCTTGTTGGTCCGGGTGTGACGCCGGCTCTCATGAACCTGTCGCTTCAAAATAAATTGAGGATCTTGATAAGCTAAAGGATGTGAAAAGCTTACTTTCTGGGTTACCCTTCGGACTTTCAGCCTTGGCAAGGGCTCCGAGTCAGAGGAAAGTGACATTACCTCTTCAACCACCGGGTTACTGGCTCCGGTGTCATCCTGTTGATGAACAAGTGTTGGTAAGGCGGACAGAAATAAACAATAAACATAACAAAGAGCTTACAGGTTCAGGGGTTACCTCTGACTCGGAGCTGTCGCTTAGTTGCATCAGCTCCGAAGCAGTTGGCCTACTTCCCTTCTTACGGGGAGCGGCTTTCTTGGCGGCTTTCTTCGCCTTTCTGGCCTTCTTGGCCGCTTCATGGTCATATTTGACCCGCCAGAACTTGTCATCAACCTGAAAAATACAATGATGATTTCTTGAAGCGATTCAGATGAAAGTTATATACAGAAGAAGGTAAGATGTTTAGATCAGCGGCTTACCGCTGGGGCTGGGTTGGTCTTGCAGAAGGGGGCTAACCCGGTCCTCCCGCAGTCTGCCAGGCTCTCGTTTAAAAGAGCCTTGGTCATCTCCTCTGCAACATCTTCAGGAAGATCGTTGCGGCTGTGTCTCTGGGGGTCATCCTTTCGGCCCGTGTACTCGCACATTAAGCCGGGGCGGCGGCTCAATGGGATCACCCGCCAGGAGATCCAGACCCGGACCAGATCGATTCCGTTGAGACCATTGCCCAGGAGAGCCTTGATCTTGTTTATGGTGGGAAGCAGAGGCTGGCGCTCCGCCTGAGTCAGCTTGTCTGACAGTGGGTGTGTTGACTCCAGACGCGATGGGCCAAAGCCGGGCAACGGACTTTCATCAGCCGGTGACGTGTCTTGGCAGTAGAACCACGTCAAATTCCAGTCTTTGGGGTGGCTCGGCGGCTCTGCGTAAGGGAAAAGGCAGTCCCTCCGTCGCTGAATGGAGATGCCACCTAGCTCTAGACTTGGCCCATTGGCGCACTCATTCTGACGGTTCAGGTAGAAGAGCTCTCTGAAGAGCAGCAGACTGGGTTCCTCTCCAAGGTAAACCTCGCAGAACACTTGGAAGTTGCAGATATTGGACACTGAGTTGGGTCCTATGTCTTGAGGCCGCAGATCGAAGAAATTCAGAACGTCTCTGAAAAACTTTGAGCCGGTCGGTGCGAAGCCCGGGCTCATATGATCTGCAAAAATGACCACCTCCCCGTCCTTTGGCTGTGGTCTCTCCTCTGACGGGTCAGGGGCACGGTAGGACATGACATCCTTCTTGGGCAGGTGGCCTGACTTGACAAAATCCGCTAAGGTTTCATTGGTGACATTGGACCTCATCCAATTGCAAGTGATAGAGGCTTTAGGAGCTTTGGGAGGCATGGTGAAAGTCGGCAGCCTATGGTAAAAGGAAACGTCCGATTTAAGTATAAGCCGGAGGAAAGTTATAATTCAGTGTTAAGCGGCGGCTTACGGAGGGGACTAATGACATATATCTAAGTGCATCAGGTTACTTAAGCCGCCTAAGGTATTGAGAGTAACTCGATTATCTACGGCCTTATCACAGATGAGCCGGAAAAAATTCTATGGCGCATGGTCTCGTTTGAGTCGGAAGATTCTACGATGCGTGGTTTCTTTAAACCGGAAATGTAACCCGCCATGACTCCATGAGTGCAGTTTTTTTAAGTGTGGTGAAAACAGATTTCACACATTGCGGTAAATATTTTGGATCAAAATGGTCGGGCAAAAGAAAGGTTTCTAGACCTAAAAACAGACGCAGGGGAGTTCTTGAGCTCGAACGAGGCCTTTATGCAGTGAAAAGAGACCTACTTACATTTGGAATGAGTACTAAACAGCCGCCGCACTAGTTCTATACTGTACTAAGATCAAAAAGAGGCAGTAAAAATCAAATCTACTGAAGGCCGCAATGAACTACGAAGAACAAAGGAAGAACTACGGAGCCCTAGTACGGATCTGCCCTATGGAGTAGCAAGGACTCACCGGTGCTGGAGAGTCGCGGAGGTCGTCGCGTTTCTCTGGTCAAATCAGGGTGATGCAGCGGCCTGAGCTGGTGACGACGAGAAGACCCGCGGTGGCGACGGCGGCGGAGCTCGAGCAGCACGGGAACAGTGAGAGGAAGGAGACGACAGAGGAAGGAGAGTGAGAAAGGCCCGTCGGGCCGGCCTATTTATAAGGGCGAGCTCATAAGTGGGCGCGAGAATCGAGGAGACCACGGCGTGGTTATCTCCCCATGAAAACGCCTCGATCTTCAGGATGGCAGTAAAGATAAGATCCGTTGCGGATCTGGTGGAGTAAAAAACGGGCTTAATGGAAGATGACGTCACGGCGGATTACCCGGAGTCCAGGGAATGACGTCACGCCGGGTTATGGCCTTCACACAAATGGTAAGCCGGAGATTTCTTCTGACGAAAGAATTGAAGATTGACATGAGCCGGCTCAAATCAATCTGGGGCCCTGCCTAAGAAGGAGGTCATGTCCTACCGAGCTCCTGACCCGTCCGAAGAGAGACCTCAACCAAAGGACGGAGAGGTTGTCATATTTGCTGACCACATGAGCCGGGGCTTTGCTCCTCCTGGCTCAAAATTCTTCAGAGATGTTCTGCACTTTTTTGATCTGCGACCTCAAGACATTGGACCCAACTCCGTGTCGAACATTTGTAACTTTCAAGTGTTCTGTGAGGTATACCTTGGAGAAGAACCCAGCCTGCTACTCTTTAGGGAGTTATTTTACCTGAACCGCCAGAATGAATGTGCCAACGGGCCTAGCTTGGAACTTGGTGGAATCTCAATCCAACGATGGAGAGATTATCTCTTTCCTTATGCTAAGCCGCCAAGCCACCCGAAGGACTGGAACCAGACATGGTTCTACTGTCAAGATACTTCTCCGGCTGATGAGAACCCTCTGCCCGGCTTTCGCGCCCTGCGTTTGGAGTCAAATCACCCCCTGCCAGACAAATTATCTCAAGCTGAGCGTCAACCGCTTATTCCCACCATCAACAAAATCGAAGCTCTTCTGGGAAACGGCCTAAACGGCGTTGATCTGGTCCGGGTCTGGATTGCTTGGCGGGTGATTCCTCTAAGCCGCCGCCCCGGCTTAATGTGTGATTACACGGGCCGGAAGGATGATCCTCTTCGGCACAGCCCCGATGACTTACCTGAGGACGTCGTTGATGACATGACCAAGTCTCTTCTGAACGAGAGCTTAGCAGATTGCGGGAGGACAGGCCTAAGCCCCTTCTGCAAGGCTAACCCGGCCCCGGCGGTAAGATATTGACCTGAACACCTTACTTTCCATTTTAACAATTTTCGTCTTAACTTCAAGAAACTTTTGTTGTATTTTTTAGGCTAATGATAAGTTCTGGAAGGTCAGGTATGACCATGAAGCTGTTAAAAAAGCCAGGAAGGTTAAAAAAGCCGCCAGGAGAGCCGCTCCCCGCAAGAAGGGGAGTAAGCCTAGCGCCTCAGACCTGCTTCACCTGGAAGACACCTCCGATTCAGAGGTAGCCCGTGATTCTTTAGGCTCCTTTTTAACCATCTTATTGACACTGATTATCAGCAGTAGGATACCGGAGCGAGTAACCCGGTGATTGAAGAGGTAACTATACTTTCCTCCGACTCGGAGCCCTTGCCAAGACTGAAAGTCCGAAGAGTAACCCGGAAAGTAAGATTTTCACATCCTTTAGCTTATCAAGATCCTCAATTTCTTTTGAAGCGACAGATTCATGACAGTCGGAGGCAGACCCGGACCAGCAAGGATGCAGACCTCTCCTCCGGCTTACCCGAAGCATCAAGGAAGCGCCGGACCGAGGTTATCTCCGACTTATATCCTTTTCATCCTTTGGCGGGCGTCACTCGTCAACCACTCAATTCTTCTGATTCAAACTATCAGGGAACTTTACCTTCCTCCGGTGACTCCATGCAATCTAACTTGCCGGCCTTCAAAACCGCACCCGGGTAATGATAGCCAGCTTCTTTTGTGCTTATCTTACTCATGTTTTTGCACTAACCCTTTGACTTTCAGTATACAAGTAAAGCCCAGCAAGAGGGCGAAGAAAAGTAAGCCGGCCGAAGAGCCGGTCTTGACTGAACCTGATGCCTCTGCCCCTGAGCCGCCGTCTGCACCAGCTCCGGAAACCACCACTGCCCCATCTGATGAGCAAGTTATGGAGGGTTCTGATAACCCGGAGATCCCCAGCTCGGCTCATCCAGATGACCCGGACGTGGTGATTACCCGGACCGAATTTGTTGAACCGGGAAGACCCACCGTGCTGGCTAGGTGCTCTGCCAAGGAGGAACTTCTGGAGCGCCGCAGAGCCAGGCTGGACATTACTAACTATGCCAATCTGAGCATTGGAGATATTGTCGCTGGCTATATTGGCCAAGTGCACAACAGCCGGGACCTGGAGATTGACATGGTGAAGCAAATACAGCAAAAATCTGAGGTACGACTCCCTTACTTACTCCATAGTCATCCTTACCATGCCAGCCCCCAAATCTATTACTTATGATGGAATATGTTGTAGACTTAATACCGGCTTAATAATTACTGCAAGAAAACCGGCTTACCTGGTAACACTCACGGGCCGGATTAAACAGCATAGTTGAACCGGTCTTTACCTTATGTTAATCAAGTAGTTGAGCAACTTTACACATTAGCCCCCAAGTGCCGAGTACCTTTGCCTACAAAGTGCTTGGGACTTACTTTCATGAACCGGCACTGTAGATAGAGCCTTTCAGCATACATTAGTCCCCAAGTGCCAAGTGTCTTTGCTTGCAAAGTGCTTGGGACTTAATATTGCATTATAATCACCTTAACTGTAACCCGGAATTTGTACAGGCCGCCTGTAAGAAATTTGAATCGGAAATCTCTGATCTGAAGAGCCGCCTGAAGACCCAGGAAAGTGAAACCCAAAAAGCCAACTCCAAATTTGAACTCAGTGTATCCGCACAAGAGAAACTGAAGAAAAAGTTTGAAGCAGAAAGGAAAGCCTGGGCAGATGAAAAAGCTGCTTTGCTCAGCCGGGCCGAACAAGCGGAGGCCACTCTTACTGAAAGAACCGCCGAGCTATCCGGCTTAAAACGCCATGTCTCTCAGATGGTCTCCGCAATCTTTGGTAAATTTCTAATCAGTTTACATCGTTTAGTTCCCATAAACATCTCAATTGCCAACAGCTCACTTGACTTTGTAATGCAGGTCCCAGGAGTTCCAATCTCAACCAGAGCGTGCTGACTAAGCTGAAGGCGGTTTACACCTTGGTGGAGCAACTTTACACCGGGTCACAACGTGCTTTAGCCGTTGTGGCTCTGTCCAATGAAGTTCCCACTCACCTGGCAGATGTACTCAGGCGGCTTGCCGTACTTCCTCAGCGCTTCCAAGAGCTGAGACGGGCTTCTGCAAGAGCCGGAGCCATAGCCGCTCTGAGCCGGGCCAAGGCGTTTCTACCGGAGCTAGACCCGGCCGACATCGCCCTTGGGTATCCCAGCTTGAAGGAAGACGGCACCCCCTTTGACAAGAAGGACTTCGCCGCCTGTGTGAAGAGCGTACGCCCTGTGGCCACTTTGATTGGCAATGACACAGATCTTACCAAATATCAGCCGGGCTATGACGCGGAGAATCAGAGAATCCCAACACCACGCTATGAGGCAGTCAGCCTGATTCCGCCAACTCGTAAGCATACCTTCGCCCCTGAAGTTGACCCGGCCGGGTTAATTGATGATGAGGCTCAATTTGAAGCTTTGAGCGGCATTGATTGGAAATCATCAACCTTCCAGGTCATGGAAATAGCCGGAGGAGCGGAGAGGGATGAGCCGGAAGCTTCAACCAAACAGGCGCTTTAATTTCTTAGGTGGCTCATGGTTATGCCTCAAAACAATGCCTCACCTTTTGGACTCGGGGAGTCCTGTAATAGAGTAGGTCGAACACTTAATTTTGTCGTGCCATCGTGCACGTGTGCAGCACTTAGCTCTGTTTAAGCTGCCCTTTTATATTCCTCCGGGTTATGTTTTGATCCTCTGCTTTACTTAAGTTTAAAGAGCTGTCTGTAATTGCTCTGCATAGAAAACAAATCGCAAGTCCCTAGGCGGCTGCGAGCCTTCAAGTGCACTTCTGGTTTATGTAACCCGAATAATGAGGTTGAGAACTCAACTCCGGTTTACCAGCACCCATAATGCTTATTGTGTGCTATCAACATTATCAATCAGGGTTAAACCGGTGGAATAAGAACCAACCTTGAACACTTTTGATATGATTAAAAGAACTTGTTGCAAACCAAGAGATCAGAAACTTAAGGGCTTCTGATTCGAATACGACCAGAGAACCGTCCCAAAGGGATCAAGCTAAGATTCGAATGCGATCATATAGCCCCCAGTGGCTTTGGCGCTGCCTATCAAGAGGGTACCGACAGCTATGTTCTCTTTGGTTCGAAGACGACCTATGTTTGAACAGGAAGCCCCCAAATGACCTTGAGATTTGTTTAACGACGCTGATTCGAATACGATCCATGTCGGCTCCCAAAGGGGGTTGAGCTATGATTCAAATATGATCAAGGAAAACTCCCCAATGAGCTCGACAATATGCCAATCAAATGGGTATCGACAGCTATGTTCTCTTTGGTTCGAATATGACCTATGTTTGAAGAGGAAGCCCCCAAGTGATCATGTTTTTAACGGCGAGATTCGAATATGATCATAAGCCGGATCAACCTCCAAGGGACCATGTAATGTTACAGTGAAAATAACAATGATACATTTACCTTGGGAGGAAAAAAAGACAGAGGTCCTGCTTTATTATTTATCACAATATATACATGACTATAGAAATATGTACATTATGAGAGCCGGTGGCTTAAGTGTAATAAGGCCGAAGCTGAGCTATGTTCCACGGTTGGCGGGTCTCCTCCTCCGACTTACGTGAATCTTTATGCTCTCGAACATCGATAAGGTAGTATGACCCGTTGTGCAAGTTCTTGCTGACCACAAAGGGCCCTTCCCAAGGTGGGGATAACTTGTGCGCATCTGTTTGGTCCTGGATGAGCCGGAGCACCAAATCACCTTCCTGAAAGACCCGGGACTTAACCCGGCGGCTATGATAGCGGCGCATGTCTTGTTGGTAAATCGCCGAACGAGCTACTGCTACGTCACGTTGTTCATCCAACAAGTCAAGAGCTTCTTGACGCGCCTGCTCATTATCCGCCTCGACATAAGCCGCCACTCGAGGCGAGTCATGACGGATGTCGCTAGGGAGGACCGCCTCAGCTCCGTAAACCATGAAGAAAGGTGTGTAACCCGTAGACCTGTTAGGAGTAGTATTGATGCTCCATAACACGGAAGGTAACTCCTCTACCCAACAACCCGGCGTCCGTTGCAAAGGGACCAAAAGCCGGGGCTTGATGCCCTTCAAGATCTCCTGATTGGCTCTCTCAGCCTGACCATTGGATTGAGGGTGAGCCACTGATGAAACATCGAGCCGAATATGCTCTCGTTGACAAAATTCCTCCATGGCGCCCTTAGACAGATTGGTGCCATTGTCAGTTATAATGCTGTGTGGAAAACCAAAGCGAAATATCACCCTTTTCATGAACTGAACCGCTGTGGCTGCGTCACACTTACTAACTGGCTCTGCCTCAACCCACTTTGTGAACTTGTCGACCGCCACCAAGAGGTGGGTCTTCTTATCCTTGGACCTTTTAAAAGGCCCAACCATATCAAGCCCCCAGACCGCAAATGGCCAAGTGATTGGAATCATCCTCAACTCTTGAGCCGGCACATGAGCCCGTCGTGAGAACCTCTGACAACCGTCACATTTACTGACCAAGTCCTCTGCATCAGCATGAGCCGTCAGCCAATAAAAACCATGACGAAAAGCCTTGGCCACAAGGGATTTTGAGCCGGCATGATGGCCACAATCCCCCTCGTGAATCTCACGTAAAATTTCTTGACCTTCCTCAGGGGAAACACAACGCTGGAAAGTTCCAGTGACACTGCGACGATGCAGCTCGCCATTGATAATTATCATTGACTTAGACCGCCGGGTTATTTGTCTGGCCAAAGTTTCATCCTCAGGCAATTCTCCCCGGGTCATGTAAGCCAAGTATGGTACTGTCCAATCTGGGATAATGTGGAGAGCCGCCACCAACTGTGCTTCCGGGTCAGGAACAGCCAAGTCTTCCTCTGTAGGCAACTTAACAGAAGGGTTATGCAAAATGTCCAAGAAAGTATTAGGCGGCACCGGCTTTCGCTGAGAGCCCAGCCGGCTTAATGCATCAGCCGCCTCGTTCTTCCTGCGATCGATGTGCTCTACTTGGTAACCCTGAAAATGTCCAGCAATGGCATCAACTTCGCGGCGATAAGCCGCCATGAGGGGGTCCTTGGAATCCCACTTGCCTGACACTTGTTGGGCCACTAAATCTGAGTCGCCAAAGCACCTTACCCGGCTTAAGCTCATCTCCTTAGCCATCCGAAGACCATGGAGCAAGGCCTCGTACTCAGCTGCATTGTTAGTACAGGGAAACATCAACCGTAGCACATAGCAAAACTTGTCACCTCGAGGGGAAGCTAATACAACTCCAGCCCCCGAGCCCTCCAATTGCCTGGACCCGTCGAAGTGAATAGTCCAGTATGTATTATCCGGTTTCTCTTCAGGCACCTGCAGCTCTGTCCAATCGTTGATGAAATCCACCAATGCTTGAGACTTGATAGCAGTGCGTGGCACGTACTTTAGACCATGAGGCCCAAGTTCTATAGCCCACTTAGCAACTCTTCCTGTGGCTTCTCTGTTTTGGATGATATCTCCTAGGGGAGCAGAACTAACCACAGTGATAGGGTGACCCTGGAAATAATGCTTAAGCTTCCGGCTTGCCATGAACACCCCATAAACAAGCTTCTGCCAATGTGGATACCGTTGTTTGGACTCAATGAGTACTTCGCTGACGTAGTAAACCGGCCGCTGAACCGGATACTCCTTACCCGCTTCCTTACGCTCCACCACCACAGCCACACTGACGGCTCGTGTGTTAGCGGCTACATACAGCAATAAAGGCTCCTTGTCAACAGGAGCAGCAAGGACTGGTGGCTCAGCTAGCTGTCTTTTCAAATCCTCAAAAGCAGCATTAGCAGCATCATTCCAGATAAAGTCATCTGTTTTCTTCATCATCTGGTACAGTGGCATGGCCTTTTCACCCAACCGGCTTATAAACCGACTCAAAGCAGCGATGCGACCCGCCAGACGCTGGACGTCGTTTATGCACGCCGGCTTAGCCAGAGAGGTGATTGCCTTGATCTTTTCCGGGTTAGCTTCAATGCCTCTGTGAGAAACCAGAAAACCCAAGAGCTTGCCTGCGGGAACACCAAAAACACACTTGGCCGGGTTAAGCATCATCTTGTAGACCCGGAGATTATCAAAGGTCTCTCTCAGATCATCTATCAAGGTCTCCTTCTCCCTGGATTTAACCACGATATCATCCACATAGGCATGAACGTTGCGCCCAATCTGGTTATGAAGACAATTCTGCACGCAACGCTGGTAAGTCGCCTGTGCACTCTTGAGCCCAAAAGGCATAGACACATAACAGAAGGCTCCAAAGGGAGTGATGAACGCCGTCTTCTCCTGGTCCTTAACTGCCATTTTGATCTGATGGTATCCAGAGTAAGCATCCAAAAAGCTTAAACGCTCACAACCCGCCGTAGCATCAATAATTTGATCAATACGGGGGAGAGCAAAAGGATCAGCCGGACAAGCTTTGTTTAAATCCGTATAGTCCACACACATCCGCCAGGTGCCGTTCTTCTTGAGCACGAGCACCGGGTTAGCTAACCATTCTGGATGAAAAACTTCAACAATAAACCCGGCCGCCAAGAGCCGGGCTACCTCCTCACCAATGGCTTTCCGCCTCTCCTCATTAAACCGCCGGAGGAATTGCCTGACCGGCTTAAATTTCGGATCAATATTAAGGGTGTGCTCAGCGAGTTCTCTAGGTACACCCGGCATGTCAGAAGGTTTCCATGCAAAGATGTCCCTGTTCTCACGGATGAACTCGATGAGCGCGCCTTCCTATTTCGGATCCAGATTGGCACTGATGCTGAACTGCTGAGATGAGTCACCTGGAACAAAATCAACAAGTTTAGTCTCATCAGCTGACTTAAATTTCATTACCGGCTCATGCTCCGTGGTTGGCTTTTTCAAAGACGTCATATCTGCCGGGTCAACATTATCCTTGTAAAACTTCAATTCCTCTGTCGCACAAACAGATTCAGCATAAGCAGCGTCACCTTCCTCACATTCCAAGGCTATCTTTCGGCTGCCATGAACCGTAATGGCCCCATTGTGACCCGGCATCTTGAGCTGCAAATACACGTAACACGGCCGTGCCATGAACTTGGCGTAAGCCGGCCGCCCAAATAGAGCATGGTACGGGCTTCTTATTTTAACCACCTCAAACGTCAGTTTTTCCGCTCTGTAGTTGTACTCATCTCCAAAGGCTACTTCCAGCTCGATCTTACCGACTGGGTATGCCGACTTACCAGGCACCACCCCATGGAAAACAGTGTTGGACTGGCTGAGGCTTTTATCAGTTAGTCCCATACGAAGGAAGGTCTCGTAATAGAGGATGTTGATGCTGCTGCCTCCGTCCATGAGCACTTTAGTGAATTTGTATCCTCCAACCCGAGGAGCCACCACAAAGGCCAGGTGACCCGGATTATCAACCCGGGGAGGGTGATCTTCCCTACTCCACACAATAGGCTGTTCAGACCATCTCAAATAACGGGGAACCGCCGGCTCAACAGCATTTACAGCCCTCTTATGAAGCTTCTGGTCTCGCTTGCACAGACTGGTAGTAAACACATGATACTGCCCACCATTAAGCTGCTTTGGATTGGTCTGGTATCCCCCCTGCTGCTGCTGCTGATTACCCTGGCCAGACTGCTGATTAAAGCCCCCTTGAAAATTCTGAGAATTGGAATTTGAGCCGCCGCCCGGGCCATGAAAGCCGCCGGCTCCTGAGCCGCCGCCCTGCCCATTGTTGCCATTAAAAGCGTTGGAATTTTTGAAGGCTTTCATGATTGCGCAGTCTTTCCATAGATGAGTGGCCGGCTTATCCCTAGAGCCATGCCTTGGACAGGGCTCATTCAACAACTGCTCAAGCGTCGGGCCTGACCCGCCGGCTCGGGGAGGTGGTCTCCCCTTACGTCGGTGGTTGTTACCCTGCGCATTGGCGTTGGCCACAAACTCCACACTGCCATCAGCCTTACGCTTGTTACCTCCCTGGTTCGCCGGGTTATGCTGAGGGCCCTTGCCATTGCCATTCCGTTTTCCCTTCCCTGTCCTTTCATCATCCGACGCGGGATCCTTGGTACTATCAGAGTCGGCGTACTTGACCAGAGCCGCCATCAGCATACCCATATCATTGCAATCGCGCTTGAGCCGCCCGAGCTTCATCTTCAGGGGCGCAAAACGACAATTCTGCTCCAACATTAAGACTGCAGAGCCGGCATCCATCTTATCAGATGAATGTATTATCTCTTTGACCCGGCGAACCCAATGGGTTGTAGACTCACCCTCTTGCTGTTTGCAGTTAGTCAAATCCACAATTGACATAGATTGCCTACATGTATCTTTGAAGTTCTGGATAAACCGGGCTTTTAGCTCGGCCCATGACCCGATGGAGTTAGGCGGTAGTCCTTTCAACCAAGTGCGGGCAGTCCCATCCAACATCATGGTGAAGTATTTGGCCATTGTCGCTTCACTAACCTCTAGTAACTCCCTAGCCATCTCGTAGCTCTTGATCCATGCTCCGGGTTGTAAATCAGCCGTGTAATTAGGTACCTTCCTAGGTCCTTTGAAATCCTTGGGCAGACGTTCGTTACGGAGAGCCGGCACCAGACAAGGGACACCTCCAGCCCTCGTAGGTACGCCCGCATCGACAGAAGCCGTCGGATGAGCCGCGAGGGGCTGGTAAGCCGTCAACTGAGCCGCCTGCTCCGCCTCTTGTCATGCTCTGTCATGGTCTACCGCGTTAAAGGCTCCATTATGCACCGGGCCGTGGCCAGCTGGCAAGTTACGGCGCCGGACGTTGCTTGAGCCGGTCGCTGAATCCATGTGCCTGCTATAACTTGGGCTCTGAGGGGTTGAATGAATCCTCTCCCGGCTATATGAGTATGCCTCTTGCTGCGCCAGAGCCGTCTGAAGAAGTTCTCTGACCCGGCGGGTTTCGACCGCCGTTGGAGAGTCGCCCTCGATTGGAAGAGCCGCCAGTCACGCCGCTGCGGCGATCATGTTTTCCAACGGGTTGGCATAATGACCCGGTGGTATCGGCACATACTGAGGCGGGGTAGTGTTCACACGAGGAGGCCCCATCACTTGTGGCTGAATCGGCGTTCCAGCCCCGGGTGCTATGATCTCCGGCGGGTTACTGGGCCCTGCACCAGGCGTGTTGAAGAGGTTTCGAGGATCGTAAACCGGAGGGAGTCGAGATTGAGCCTTCTGGTGCCTCCTTCTCATGATCTCATTGGATGCGTTCTGATCCATCGTGAGCCAGAAAGATTGCGCCTGAATCAGCTGAGTCTGGGCGTCGAGAGCCGCCCGCTCTGCAGCCATCCTGATCCCTTCCGCTGCCAGATCTTCCTTGGCTCTTGCTATATCCAACTTTAGCTGTGCCACCTCCGCATCATGTTCAGTTTGATCCGCTGGGGCGACCGTAGCGGTTAACAGGGCCGTCATCTTATCTGTGAGATCCATCAGCACCTGAGCCGGCGAGTGCACAGGGCCTCCTGCCCCAGTGGCGGAGTTTTGAACAGGTTGTGCGCCGGCCATGAAGATTCCAACCCGGCTCGGCGGCTCAAAGGGCTCCGGAATACTGTCGCCATCGGAACAACCCCTGAGCCTGCCATCTCGAAGCTGGTATAACGAGTTGGTCTCATCTGTGGATGACTCGCCGTCAGAGCGAGCGGCAGTCTCATTGCCAGATCCAGATCCTTCAGAGAGTCCTCCATGGACGCATCCCACGAAAGCACTCTTCAAGGCAGGCAGAGTTCGGGCGGGTCGCGCACGCTGAGCCGTCTTGATGAGGTCGGCGCAGAGGTCCGGCTCAGGGCCCGGCTCACCAATCTTGCCAATGAAAACGTGGACTCTGCCGATGGGGACCCGATACCCATACTCGATTGAGCCGGCGTCGGGGCCCCAGCTTGCATCGTCGATGTAGAGCTTGCCGCGACGACTCTTGGTCATCCGGCCCACAGCGTATCCCTTGAGCCCTTCGAAGCTGCCCTTCAAGAACTCAAATCCACCGTGCGCTGGCCCCACGGTGGGCGCAACTGTCACGGAATTGTCACGGCAGATGTCCTCGTGCAAGGACTTAGTCGTGGAGCCATCGCAACTAGGAAGCTTAAAGGGGTTAAACGGGACAAAGGACACGAGGATTATACTGGTTCGGCCTCTTACGGTGAAGGTAAAAGCATACTCCAGTTGAGGTGGAATTACTTAGGGTTTCGATGACCAGGGAGCTTAACCGCTATGCCTGGCTATCGATCTGATGTTGCCTGTCCTGAACCGCCGCCGGGTCGTCTCTTTATATAGAGAGGTTGACGCCCAGCGGCTCTCAGAGTCCCAGCCGGCTTATAACAGCATCCGGCTCGGACTCTTAACTATTCTTTCCTTACACTACAAGTCTTGCCATAACGGCGGTTTATCACTACGGGCCTTAAGCCGCCTCCGGGTCTTTAAGCCCATTACTGAACCACCATCCTCGAGCTTGGTACTGGGCTTCACGTGATGATCATTATGACGTAACCCGGCTCCTCTTGGGCGGGTGACTCTAATGGTTATATCCCAAACAAAACTTGACAAAGTCCTCAGGCCTGACATTGCTACATTCAAAATGCTTGTTGATGTCCACGAGCCAATCATCGGCGTCTGTGGCCTCGGCACAGTAGCTGAAAGACTTCGGCTGATTTGCAAGGAACTGGTTGAGGGTAGCGAAGTGAGGCTGATTGTTGCCTTGGCCTTGATTTCCTTGGTTGCCTTGCCCTTGGGTGCACTCTTGCAAGAGTTGCAAATTCATCTGGGCATTAGCGTTGGTGGCTGCCATGATAACTTGCCATGCCTCCGGAGGCGGAGGTGGTGGCGGAGGGTTCGCCTGACTCCCCTCATTGCCTTCCGGATTCTGACGCGTTGGCGGAGCCATCCTGAAGAGGGTGACATCCATTAGCATCTTGATAGACAGATAGACAAGTTGAATCCACGGATAGAAATTGCAACATATAGTCTTCACAATAAACATTCGAACGAGGATGTACGAATGAATTCCATAGTAAATCATCACACTTCCATAAGTTGAGAAGCCACTTAGAAAAAGGTATGGAATCAACATTTGACTTCGAAGCAACTCGAATACCACAACTCAAAACAAAACAAAGGATTGGCTTGCAGAATAAGCCGGAACAAACATATGATAGAGATTTCGTCCGAAACATTCGTGGTGGGGCCCACACGGGCTCGATCGTACAGCACCATCATGTACAAGGCAGTGCACATGACATACGAAGCGTCCCCGAGTCGGCATAGCCAAGGACTCTTTAAGACACTACGAGACCACTGTAAAACCGACCGTGGATAGGCGGACCACTAGACGTCGAACCCCAATCTCATATCATGCATCTGTCGGAAAGATATCCTATGAGCTACTTGAATACCCACTTATAAACTCCCGAAACTTTCTGGTTATGCAATCAGGTTTGGGGATACAGGGGAAACAATATATCTCACCCAAACTAACAATACCTAGATCCAGCTGTATCCATCCTTCAACACATAACCAAGCAACCTTCAGAAATCATTTACCTCAACCTTCAAAAAGCATCCGTTATACGAGTTATGGCAATACTCCCGAACTCCCGCCCCAGTACTAGGTGTCGTCGAGGTGATCTCGCCAACAACTGCATAAAAGAGATTTTCGATGTCGGTGAAACTCAGGTATTCCAGAACTGCAACGATAAAATTGTGACGACAACACCTCAGAGCTCAACTCCCCGGGACACTGCCACAACCCCTAAATGTCAGGAGGCACCAAGAACAATGTTCTCGTCACAAAACCATCGAAATGATTCCAAGATACCCGCGTGATCCTAAAATAAATTTAGTGAAATTTGAGGAGAGGAGAGTCAAAATTTCTACGTCAGGGGGCCTCACCAGAGCGACGAAGGGACTGAGGATTAAAAAGAATCCTACTCTCCGATATATATAATCCTAAGACTCAAAACATTTCTTTTCTAGACTCAACAACGCCAGCGATTCGATCAAGCAGGGGGCTCCTAAGTCGGGGATGGCTTTGATTACCAACTTGTAACGCCCACGATGCGGCTATATCTGTCACGTGTCGAGGCACAACTTAGAGGCATAACCGCATTGTAGGTTTTGTCGCAAGAAGGGTCATCTTCACACAATCCCATGTAATGAACAAGAATGGGATAAAGAGTTGGCTTACAGTCGCCACTTCACACAATACATAAATTAAACATACATCATTCAGAGTACAATCAAGGTCCGACTACGGAACCAAAATGAAAGAAGACAACCCCAAATGCTAGATCCCCGATCGTCCCAACTGGGCTCCACTACTGATCATCAGGAAACGAAACATAGTAACGACCAAGTTCCTTGCCGAACTCCCAGTTGAGCTCGGTTGCATCACCTGCACTGGTATCGTCGGCACCTGCAACTGTTTTGGTAGAATCTGTGAGTCACAAGGACTCAGCAATCTCACACCCACGAGATCAAGACTATTTAAGCTTATAGGAAGGATGTGGTAATGAGGTGGAGCTGCAGCAAGCACTAAGCATATATGGTGGCTAACATATGCAAATTAGAGCGAAAAGAGGAGCAATGCAAGGGTCGCGAAGCTAGAAGTGATCAAGAAGTGATCCTGAAACTACTTACATTCATACATAACCCAAACCGTGTTCACTTCCCGGACTCCGCCAAAAAGAGACCATCACGGCTACACACGCGGTTGATGTATTTTAATTAAGTCAAGTGTCAAGTTCTCTACAACCGGACATTAACAAATTCCCATCTGCCACATAACCGCGGGCACGGCTCTCTAAAGTTTATACCCTGCAGGGGTGTCCCAACTTAGCCCATCACAAGCTCTCACGGTCAACGAAGGATATTCCTTCTCCCGGGAAGACTCGATCAGGCTCGGAATCCCGGTTTACAAGACATTTCGACAATGGTAAAACAAGACCAGCAAAGCCACCCGACTGTGCCGACAAATCCCGATAGGAGCTGCACATATCTCGTTCTCAGGGCACACCGGATGAGACATCCTACGAGTAAAACCAGGCCTCAAGTTTCCCCGAGGTGGCCCCGTAGTCTACTCAGTTTGGACCAGCACTCAGAGGAGCACTGGCCCAGGGGGGGTAAATAAAGATGACCCTCGGGCTCGCGAAAACCCAAGGGAAAAAGGCTTAGGTAGGCAAATGTAAAACCAAGGTTGGACCTTGCTGGAGGAGTTTTATTCAAGGCGAACTGTCAAGGGGGTCCCATAAATCACCCAACCGCGTAAGGAATGCAAAATCAAGGAACATAACACCGGTATGACGGAAACTAGGGCGGCAAAGCAAAGATAGAAGTGATTTCGAGGGTATGGTCATCTAGCCTACAAGGTTCTCAGAGTTGTCGAAAGCTTGATCCTCGTAAGCGTTCTCAACAGGTTCCTCGTAAGCGTTCTCGTCTCCCGGCTCTACCCAAAGCAAGAACACAAGCAAAGGACCAACAATCAATCACGGGAAAAGCACAAGCAACATGATGCAATACATGGCATGATATGCGAGATGTGATATGTAATGCATATGCGTGCTCCAGAAGGGAAAAGATGAAAAAGGCATCAACTTGGCAAACCAATTATGCCGCTGGAAAGATGAGATGATTTCGGTTGAAATCGATATAAGGATCACCGGAATCGGATGCACGGTTTGCAAATGACAAGCAAAACAAGGATGGCACAATTCTGCGATTAACAACATGGTGCCACTTAGTATGCAACAAGAAGCTAAGCTACTGCACTCCAACATAACAACAAAGCATATGACAGTGATGTAATCAAGACACTTGACAAAACATGAACACTGAGATATGGCTAAATCACATTAGAGCAGGTTCAAACAAGCATGGCAAAAGTGCAAAAGATATCAACTTCACAGACTTGGTGAAAATACTAACATGCCAGAAATAACATCAGGAAGCCATGTTTGGAGCAACCAAACAGCATGCTACAGGCACATATCATAGAAAATAAAGGCATGGCATGAATCTACTAAATGTATAGAACAAAAGTCCCTTACTGATCATGAGCCAAAAAGGCACAGAAGATATGATGGCACCCATATAAACAGAGCATGACATTAACAGAATTATGAAGGCATTTTTGCGAGCTCGATTCACTCATCACAAAGCATTGCATGACAAAAAAAGCACACCAACAGCAAAAAGACATGTTCATGAAGCTAAACATGGCAATATCAAGTTCATAGCATGTATGGATCAACTACAACAACCTTGGCAAATTGATTAACATGTAAACAATCAGCCAGGAACATTTTATAGCAAAAGAAGAGCAAGATGGAGACATGCTAGGGCACTCCATATTTGCAAGAAGTGGCATGGATGGATAGAGCATAACCATATTTTCAAAAAATCCTTACTGAAGTATCTCAAAATAATCATGGATCTCACTGTAGCAGCATGGATACATGGCATCAAAATAACAGCAGGAAAAGGACTTGGCAAAATCCAGTCCCTGAAAACAGCAACATCACGAAGCCTAGTTTACATGCTTGTGCTAGTCACCACATAGATCACAAAAATACATGGCATACACCCCTGTAAAGATGGCGTGGAATATTCCAAAACACATGTAGAGCTCATACTCATAAGATGCACACATCAAATGCAACAAAAATGACAAAACATCATAATCTGATAAGTAACAGCAGTAAACAACATATAACACTCTTGCAGCGACGATTTAGGCATCAAGATGAACTCAAACAAGCATGGCACAATGGAACAAAATGAAGAGAATCTCCTCATGAACATTTTGATATAGCATGCACGTAAAACGGAGCAGTATGCAAGGAGACATGATGTGATGAACAGAGCAACATAATGTGAGGATTTCGGAAGTTCAGAGAAAATTTCGGGGGTCAACCTCGTTTTTCAGATCTGGATCTGAGGCGCGGAATACGAGGTTCACCAGAGCTCGGGGCGGCAGCGGCCGGTCAGAGAAGAGGAGGACGGGGCATGGCGGAGGCGGCGGCGCGCGTCGGGCGGCGGGGAAGGCGGAGCCAGGCGGCGCTCCGGATGGGCGGCGACGACGGGTGCCGGTGCCGACCGGTGTCGGCGGGGCGGGGCGGTGGCGCGCCGGCGAGGACGCGCGCCGGAGCACGGCGGCGGACGCGGGAGGCGCCGGCGGAGGCGACGAGGCGGCGGGGGCGCGAGCGGCGGCGACCGGGCCCGGAGGGCCCCACGCGGGCTCGCGGGCCGGCGGTGGTGGGAAGCGGCGGCGTGCCATGTGGCGGAGCGCGACTGGTGCGGGCGCGGCGGCGGTTTCGTCCGGCTCGGGCCAGACGTGTCCGGCGGCGGAGAGGGGCGAGGCTAGGGTTTCGTCTGCGCGAAAAATCTGGGGGGGATCACCTATTTATAGGTAGAGGGAGCTAGGAGACTCCAAATGAGGTGCGGTTTTTGCCCACACGATCGTGATCCAATGAGGGAGAGCATGGAAGTGGTTTAGATGGGTTATTGGGCAGTTTTGGAGGGGTGTTGGGCTGAAACACAAAAGAGGTCTTTGCGGTTACCCGGTTAACCGTTGGAGCATCAAATGGCCTCCAAATGGAACGAAACTTGACAGGTGGTCTACCGGTGGTCTACCAAGGCCAGTTGGCAAACCTCGGTCCTTTCCGAGAACGTTTAACACGCGCTCACGAAAAGAGACAAGAGGGGTGCGCCGGTGCATGTGGGAGTGTCGGATTGCAAAATGGACAATGGGGAAAATGCTCGGATGCATGAGACGAACACGTATGCAAATGCGATGCACATGATGACATGATATGAAATGCATGACAAGAACAAAATGCAAAATGAAGACAAAACCCAACCACGAAGGGAATCTGATAACTTAAAGCCGAAAATGGCAACAGTTGGAGTTACAAATATGGAAAGTCACATCCGGGATGTTACAAAAGCACTCTTCTGTAAAAAATGAAAGCTAATCTCGTGAGCGCAAAGTTTCTGTTTTTTTACATTAAGATCACATTAACTTTCACCCAAGTCTTCCCAAAGGTTCTACTTGGCACTTTATTGAAACAAAAGCTACAAAACATGATTACTACAGTAGCATAATCATGTGAACACACAAAAACAGTAGGGGTAAATATTGGGTTGTCTCCCAACAAGCGCTTTTCTTTAATGCCTTTTTAGCTAGGCATGATGATTTCAATGATGCTCGCATAAAAGATAAGAATTGAAACATAAAGAGAGCATCATGAAGAATATGACTAGCTCATTTAAGTCTAACCCACTTCCTATGCATAGGGATTTTGTGCGCAAACAACTTATGGGAACAATAATCAACTAGCATAGGAAGGCAAAACAAGCATAACTTTAAAACTTTAAGCACATAGAGAGGAAACTTGATATTATTACAATTCCCACAAGCATACATTCCTCCCTCATAATAACTTTTAGTAGCATCATGAATGAATTCAAAAATATAACTATCACATAAAGCACTATTTTCATGATGCACAAGCATAGAATTTTTATTACTATCCACATAAGCAAATTTATTCTCATCAATAGTAGTGGGAGCAAACTCAACAAAATAACTATCATGTGAAGCATAATCCAATTGAAAATTAAAATCATGATGACAAGTTCCATGGTTATCTTTAATCTTTATAGCATACGTGTCATCACAATAATCATCATAAATAGGAGGCATGCTTTCATCATAATAAATTTGCTCATCAAAACTTGGGGGACTAAACATATCATCTTCATTAAACATAGCATCCCCAAGCTTGTGGCTTTGCATATCATTAGCATCATGGGTATTCAAAGAATTCGTACTAACAACATTGCAATCATGCTCATCATTCACATATTTTATGCCAAGCATTCTATGTAATTCTTCTTCTAGTACTTGAGCACAATTTTCCTTCCCATCATTTTCACGAAAGATATAAAAAGATGAAGCATATGAGGCAACCTTAATTCCATTTTTTTGTAGTTTTCTTTTATAGACTAAACTAGTGATGAAACAAGAAACTAAAAGATGCGATTGCAAGATCTAAAGATATACCTTCAAGCACTCACCTCCCCGGCAACGGCGCCAGAAAAGAGCTTGATGTCTACTACACAACCTTCTTCTTGCAGACGTTGTTGGGCCTCCAAGTGCAGAGGTTTGTAGGACAGTAGCAAATTTCCCTCAAGTGGATGACCTAAGGTTTATCAATCCGTGGGAGGCGTAGGATGAAGATGGTCTCTCTCAAACAACGCTGCAACCAAATAACAAAGAGTCTCTTGTGTCCCCAACATGCCCTATACAATGGTAAATTGTATAAGTGCACTAGTTCGGCGAAGAGATGGTGATACAAGTGCAATATAGATAGTAGATATGGGTATTTGTAATCTGAAAATATAAAAACAGCAAGGTAACTAATGATAAAAGTGAGTACAAACGGTATTGCAATGCTAGGAAATAAGGCCTAGGGTTCATAATTTCACTAGTGCAAGTTCTCTCAACAATAATAACATAATTGGATCATATAACTATCTCTCAACGTGCAACAAGGAGTCACTCCAAAGTCACTAATAGCGGAGAACAAACGAAGAGATTATTGTAGGGTATGAAACCACCTCAAAGTTATCCTTTCTGATCGATCTATTCAAGAGTCCGTAGTAAAAAAACATGAAGCTATTCTTTCCGTTCAATCTATCATAGAGTTTGTACTAGAATAAAACCTTAAGACACAAATCAACCAAAACCCTAATGTCACCTAGATACTCCAATGTCACCTCAAGTATCCATGGGTATGATTATACGATATGCATCACACAATCTCAGATTCATCTATTCAACCAACACAAAGAACTTCAAAGAGTGCCCCAAAGTTTCTACCGGAGAGTCAATACGAAAACGTGTGCCAACCCCTATGCACAGGTTCATGGGCGGAACCCGCAAGTTGATCAGCAAAACATACATCAAGTGAATCAATAGAATAACCCATTGTCACCACGGTTATTCCACGCAAGACATACATCAAATGTTCTCAAATCCTTAAAAGACTCAATCCGATAAGATAACTTCAAAGGGAAAACTCAATCCATTACAAGAGAGTAGAGGGGGAGAAACATCATAAGATCCAACTATAATAGCAAATCTCGCGATACATCAAGATCGTACCACCTCAAGAACACGAGAGAGAAATATCAAACACATAGCTACTGGTACATACCCTCAGCCCCGAGGGTGAACTACTCTCTCCTCGTCATGGAGAGCGCCGGGATGATGAAGATGGCCACCAGTGAGGGATCCCCCCTCCGGCAGGGTGCCGGAACAGGGTCCCGATTGGTTTTTGGTGGCTACAGAGGCTTGCGGCGGCGGAACTCCCGATCTATTCTGTTCCCCGAAGGTTTTAGGGTATATGGATATATATAGGCGCAAGAAGTCGGTAAGGGGAGCCACGAGGGGCCCACGAGGGTGGAGGGCGCGCCCAAGGGGGTGGGCCCCCCTGCCTCGTGCTCTCCTTGTTGATTCTCTGACGTGTACTCCAAGCCTCCTGGATTGCTTCGGTTCAAAAAATAACTCTCCCGAAGGTTTCATTCCGTTTGGACTCCGTTTGATATTCCTTTTCTGCGAAACACTGAAACAAGGGAAAAAACAGAAACTGGCACTGGGCTCTGGGTTAATAGGTTAGTCCTAAAAATCATATAAAATATCATAGTAAAGCCCATTAAACATCCAAGATGGATAATATAATAGCATGAATACTTCATAAATTATAGATACGTTGGAGACGTATCACATCCCTACTAATCAAGTTCATCTCCTTCATCACAATCCTATTCTTGTGAGAGAGTGTTATTTTGGATTCTTGGGAGAATGTCTGATTGAAGATATTTTAAGGAGTCTTATTAAGTGATTTTGCTTATGCTTATTACTCTTGGACTGTGAGTGCATCCTAGATGGTTGAGAGTCACTTGTAATCTTACCAAGTTCTATGTTTGATGGACTTAAGAGTTCGTAGGGGTTCAGAGATCACACAAACGATATGAACCACCGCAACATAAGCAACATATCTCGTGGTTTAGCAATCGTGGCCGGGCCGCATGAGGAAGGTGACTACGTGAGAACTAGAACCACCACTGCTGCAAGCCCCCTCGTTGCAACGCCGTCGATCCTCAAGCGATGATGCGATGATGATGCCATGCTGCAAACCCCTCCCACATCGTCGCCATTGTTCTGCAGTGAGAGCGATTAGGCATGGGGAGATACGATTGCGAGAGACGACCGGCGAGCCATGTAGGGGCAATGACGTGTGTGATGATGAAGCAGGTGCAGAGTGTTGTGTTTTGGGAAGGAGTATGTTGTGTGTGGGTGGGGGGGGGGCTTTTGCGTTGACTGTTTCATGCGTTGATCCGACATGTACGCGACAGATTCAACGGCTAGCGATGACTAAACTCTACCTAGGATAATTCATTGACGCGTAGCTTCGGCCTTTAAAAGTTTCCATGGAAGTTAAAAACATTCATCATTTTTAAAAAGGAAAAGGGAAGGGAAAACGTGAAAAAATAAAAACTAAACTAAGAAAATACTAAAAAATGAAAAATAACAAAAATACTTCTATAAACATACCGGTAAAATTGATCAAGAAACACATAAAAACCGGACGTAAGTTTCCCAAAAATCAAATGTCGGGTACCCCTTTGTATTTACTCCCTAGTTTCTTTCCCTTGCTGCATTGCAAAGGAACCTCTGCGTGCGCTTCTGCCAGGCCATGTGAGGCGCGGGCGCACCCCTATTTTTCTCTCTCTTTTTTCTTTTTTTGCTTCTTTAAAAACTGTTCGGGTTTTCAAAAAAAATTTGAACATTAAAAAAGTTCATGATTCTATTTTATTTGATAATATTTCAAAACAAAATCATGAATGGTCCCGCATTTCAACAAATGTCTTGACAGTAAAAAAAGTGAATTTTCGAAATATTCACGAATTTTGAAAACAAATGTGCCAAATTTTGAAAAATGTTCATGAGCTCTAAAAGTTGTTGATGAATTTAATATTTTTTTTCTGAATTTCAGAAAACATTCTCCGATTCAAAACATGTTCATGAATAAAAATATTGTTCCCAATTTGCAAAAACTGTTCATCAATTCAAAAAATGTTCACCGATTTCAACATGTTAAGCGAGTCAAAAAATTCTACAAAGATTCAAAAAATCACGAATTTAAAATGTTCCATAAATTCAATAATGTTCATAATTTCAAAAAATGTTCATGAGTTTGAAAAAAAAATCCTTTTTCAAAAACAATTGTGAGTTTGAAAATTTTCACGAATTTCTAATTTTTTCACAAATTCCAAAAAATGAACAGCTGTGTGAAAGTTGTCCACCAATTATAAAAATGCTTGCATATTTAGTAAATTCATGAATTTCAATGTTACTCTCAATTTTAAGAACTTTACGAATTTGAAAATCATTCACGATTTCAAAAAAGTGCATGAATTGACCGATTAGAAAAGGAAAAAGGAAATGATCAGAAAAAAAAAGGTAGAACAAGACTAACGGGCAGGGCTATGCTTTTGTTTCCCTATTCCACGACCTGCGCGGGAAACATAATCCCCATGTTACTAATAGTAGCTTTCTAGTCGGGCTCTACAAAAAAAATCTCATGTAGCCCCGAACAGGCGTTTTTTCGTTTCTTTTCTGCATTTGTCTAAAAGAAATTTCTTTTTCACATGCCCTAAAAAAAACTCTATTCCGTGTTCTTTATCCGTGAGACTGAAATCTCCCCGACCGTGATGGTGAGCACCACTGTCCTAATAACATGTTAAGAAAATGGACGGTGCTAGTCGCATGATGGATTTTTCTAAAAAAAATGGGTCAATCCAGCCTCTGCATCAGAATGATGCATACAGCCATATTATTAAGCAAATTGTTCAAAAATTATGTGATTCAGTACAAGCTCACAAAAGAGCTAAAGTAAATTGAAGATAAAAATTGCCACAGCTCGGGAAAACATGTCAAAATGACTAAACACCTAGCCTATATATAGCACAAAATGTATACGAGTTTGTGTGTTAAAGATCATGTCATTCTTGTAATTTCATATAGCACAAAGTAACTTGCAGTAAGAGGTTTTATAGGACGCCTGCGTCCGGACACGGTGTTTTGGCTCTTGGGTGCATCTGCACCCGCGGATAAACAGTAAATTCGTTTAAAATAGTGAAGAAAATTATTAAAAATGTTTTTTTTTCTGATGCTAGATGTTCATGTGCATGAAGTTCGTACCAAATTTCATGAAGTTTGGACATTTCAGTAGCTTTGAGTAAAAAAGACAAAGTTTGGGGCTCTAAGAAAGTTTTCTGTTTTGACCATTTTTTTCCTTTTTGCCACGAGCTCCTCAGATGTCGGAACAGGCTAAAATTTGGCACGAACATCACGTATTGGAACATCTTCCACCTAAATTTTTTAAGTTTTAATTTTTTTAGTATTTCTTTTGATTTTATTGTTCACCGGGTGGAGATGAGCTCGGGCACCGAATTGAATATCTGGTATTATATAGTTTCATCTTGATTACAAAAGCAACATCGTTCACTACCCTCCTATCTTCGCTTTGCCAAGTTAACCTTGGTCAGAATCATTTCCTTGTGTATAAACTACATTTTTTTTTGGAAAATGGGGGACTCCCCGGCCTCTGCATCAGATCGATGCATACGGCCACAAGTGTATAAACTACATGACAATTTGATTCTTAAACATACTTTAATCTTTCAAGTATGGATTGATTTCGGAATTGGATCAGAGTATATTAAGTCTAAGGCCCTGTTTGGTTTAGTTTTTATCAACGGATTCCGCTGCCGCGCAGCAGAATCTGAACTAAAGGGCGAACACAGCAGAATCCGATTCCAGAAATCCGCTGCCAAAATCTGAACCAAAAGTGGAAGCAGCCCAGGACGTGCTTTCCAAAATCTGATTCCGCTGCGGGCCAAAATAAAAAATAGCTGTATCAGCTGGTTTGCCAAATGACCTACATCTTTTTCACATTAGATTTTTCACAGCTATTTTTCCACAGCAGATTTTTCACATCTGCTTTTCGAAATCCACAGCCGAACCAAACAGAGCCTAAGTACATAGATTTCAGGGAGAATACCCGATTCAAGGATAATATCCAGTGAATCTTAGGCTCATCAAAGAGGTGAACGTTCCATGATGGATAAGCTTCTGTTTCATCCATCTAATCCCTGTGAACTGTGATTAGATAATCTTCGGAAGATCAAAGAAGGTCAATTGTATTATTATGAGAGGAAACCGTGCATCGCTTGAAAGCATCAGATCTTATGGCAACAAAATCTGTATGCGATCGATCGATTAAAAGCGGTTACAAAACGGAATAAGAAAAGGACACCCACGATCGATCGGTCGAGCAAGAGCGTCTTTTGGAGCTAAAAATGGAACAAGGAAACGACGCATCACCAGAGGACATGGATGGATCACTGTTGATAAATAAGGACCCCAACAAAAGGTGTTTTGTATATATTCTCTCGTTTATCATGCATGAGCATGACCGGAACCAGAGTACGATTGGCAGCTCAATTTCGCCAGCTCATGCGCGTTCAGCACTTCATTAGGAGGATGTGGCCTAGCTCGGTAGAGTTATCAATCTGGTTATGTATAGCGACGGGAGCGTTGGGTTTTCATCATGTTAATTAGCTACTATGCGAGATGTCTCCTTCTCTAGCGAAGGGGCAGCGCGCAGCCGCTGGCTCGTGCGGTGGTCCCGTGATCTCGGAGTCGCGCTCTTGCCTTCTTCCTAAATCGTATCGTATGGCCAAGAAGTGAAGCAATTAATATGCCTTAGATGTAACATGTCACCCGAGCTTAGATATTTCAGTAGCGCTAGCAAGTGACCCGTGTGCTACTATAGCGTGACGTTGCTTTGTGCCTTCCTCTAAGCATTGCTAGCCCAACAAAATGTGGCAGTAGTCCATCTCCCCTGTCCACGTTGGACGCACCACGCGGCATCCTGCCCATCAACACGGCGTCCAGGTCGGCCAAGAGTGCCAGGTCACCTGACTAGGATCGGGTTCCTCAATGCGGCGTCCAAGCATTATATAGGTTGGAAGGGAATCTTCGACGCCAACCTTCAAAACACACACATTATTTATCCGCTGATTGGTCCGAACTTGTCCAAGAATTTGGATATGAAAGCCGATCATCCAACCCTATCTGCCAAACATCCGCTCTGTTCTTTCTAAAGGTCCGCATCACTCAAAATAATAGCATATCAAATCTTCGATGCCGGAAAATATTCAAGTGTGATGCTCATTCAAATGTAAATATTACAACACGGAGGAGATGTTCAAATGTAAAATGGTGGAGTGAGAGGGGTGGTTGGAACCCAGGAACAAGGAAACTGCGTCGGCCAGACCATGGCCTGCTCCTGCTACGGGACTGGTCACCCTTTAGGTCGACGGTTCGTTCTCCTCAGACGGGACTGCGGGTTCAGGGATGGTCCTCGGGAATCTGGATGGAAGCTTGATCTTTGCTGCTTATCGACACCTCTGTTCTGCAACGATGCCCTTGGAAGCGGAACTACATGCAATTAGGGAGGGTTTAGCGCTAGCTTTGGAGTGATCAGACCTTCCCGTGGTAATCCAATCGGACTCTTCGACGACACTCTCTCCATTGTCCTCGGATATTCTTGATCGATCGGCTTATGATCATTTAGTCATAGACATTAAGCACCTCTTACCTGGTAGAGAGTTTTTTCCTATGATAGTTTCTAGAGATCAAAACAGAGTAGTGGATCGCCTGGCGAACCATGGGAGAGTAGAGTGTAGCACAGCTTGCTGGCTATAGAATTGCACACCTTATATCGCTGAGCTTTTGCCAGCTGACTGTAACTCTACATCTATGGAATAAAACTCTTTTACCCCTGCAAAAAGAATATATTACAATCCAACTAAATTTTGAAATAAAACAATTCAAACTCAACTTGCGCCTATGTTCTAGTTGTCCCTTTTAGGCGCCCATTGATGTCCAGTGAGATCGTCCTTAAGCTGTTCATGAGTTACTCGGTGTCGAATTTATCGATGCATTTGGACAAACTCATAAAACGTGGCCGGATTCTGATGTGGAAGTTGAATAGGATCACCCATGTTCTCAAATTCTAGACCTCCGGAAACATCTTCACCCCCATCCTCCACGATCATGTCGAGCATGATCACACAACATGTCTCCGAATCCCATGTTTTTGCAGGTTCTCCAACAAAGCAAAAGGGCTTGAAGCACTCGAAATGCCCTCTGCACATCCTTTCTAGCTCCTCGTCTTTTGACAAAGTGAACTATTTTCTGACCAACTGACTTAGAGATGGTCTTGATCATGAAGGTCGCCCATGGAGGATAGATAACGTCAACCAGATAGTAGCTCATGAACTGACAGTACAGTTCCACGAAAAGTTTTGTTTCTCCCCGTACGTATAATGGCATTTTTTACGAGTGGTGGCGATTTCACCGGCGCGGCAGGGGGACTTTTGGCCTTTAACCGGCTATAAAAGCAAAATGATTGCAACAGAAAGAACCATGCTCCCATTCCCCCCGTCAGCAGCTTCTTGAGCCCTATCACTCAAATCCAATCTCACCTTCCTCCTTTCCTACGCCCTAGCTCCCACTGCCAGCGATGGCCGGTACCCTCAAGGGGCATTGGAGTGGTTCCCTTGTGACAGAGGGCACCATCTTGGAGCTGCGCAACGTAGGTTACATCCCTGCCAACACCGCCACCCGAGCACGGGACTGTAAATGCATCTAGTGCCCCTTAGTGATTTTGGTGTATTGAAGACTTATAGGTTAAGGGACTAATGTGTTTGTGAGTGTACACAGGTCTATATGTCTATGAGGAGTTTGATATTTACAGATAAAGTCGACCCCTAAAAATGAATGTCTTCAAATGAAGACTTTGGCTTTCTGAAGACTTTGAAAGTGAAGAGACTGGTGTGACCTTGAAGACTTGATATTCATGCGAGGATTATGAAGCGTGAAGACTTTTGTTTTCGTAGTTTCGTTTTTCTCTTTCTTGAGTCATAGGAAACACCATACTGTTAAAGGGGGTCGAGGTAAAACTAAGGAAAAGTTTCCAAGTGATGCTCATCTCAAAATCGTACACCTACCAATCCTTTCGAGTGAAACCATTGGAAATCTCATACAGTTCAGTCAATTTCTTTAGTTACAGAGACGAAGATCTTCTGGTCTATGAGGAATTTGTTCTGACTGAGGAGTTAGGAATTTGCCAGTGCGGATTGCCTACAAGTGAGGAACATGATAGCCCTGAGGAATTTGTTCTGACTGAGGAGTTAGGAATTCGCCAGTGCGGATTGCCTACAAGTGAGGAACATGATAGCCCTAAGGAATCTGATACTCAAATATCCGACCGTTGTTGTGCTACGCACCAGCTGTCCCAAAATATCTACCCACCTAACAGTCATATCATTGAAGGGCATTTATGTCTTATCATGTCGGGCTGCTCCCTAGGCTATAAATAGCCGCCCCCTACAACCACTAGTTGGTTGGCTGCTCCGAGAGAAACTGGCACTTGTCATTGAGAGCATCCCATCCTCCAAAGACTTTGGGCAAAAATCATAAAGTGAGGAAAACCCTAACCTAAACACCTACAAACCCAAAGTGATTGAGCATCACTGAAGAGATTGTTCCTGTGTGGAACCGACGCTTGTTACCTTTGGGGACTGTGCATCCTCCAGAAGGTGAGGCGTCATGGTCTAGAGCATCACTACAAAAAAATACACTTCCGTGATGATACGTGTTTGTCACAGTAGGTCACGTTTTCTGTCATGCATGTACATCCATGACAAATTTATGACAGAATCAAGATAGTCATACCTGTGCTGTCGTAGAAGTGTTCTATGACATTACCAAAATTATCATCACCGAAGTGTCCACTTCCATGACGATAAATCGCGCGTCACATAAGTGCTTTCGTCAAGGGTGACCGACACGTGGCATCCACCGTAACGGAACGCCGTTAAGCTATCGGGTCCGGTTTTGGATCCGATAACCCGTTAACAGCCCCGACCAATCGGGATTTTCCACGTGTAAAATCATCATTGGCTGGAGGGAACACTCATTGGACCCAAAGCGCCTATGATACGTCGACACATGGCACGGCCCAACAGAGGCCCATTCATGTGAAATTGCCGGCCCGTTTGACTTGGTCAAAAGGTGGCGGGCCGGCCCACGGCAAGCCTGTTAACAGCCTGTTCGCATATAGCTCATTTACAGCCCGCTAACCCAGGGCCCGTTTATGGCCTATCCGAATTAGGCCCAGTAGCGTCATCTAGGCCGTCCAATATAATTCCAGCCCGTTTTAACTTCCGGCCCATGTATGGCCCATGACGTCTTTCGGCCCATATGAGGCCCTTAGTAACCCTCGGCCCATTAACGGCCCGTGGTAAAACTGGCCCATAATGAACAGCGTATCACTTTATACCCATTAACGGCCCATTATACCGTTGGGCCGTTTCCAGCCCATGTTATCTTTCGGCCTTCTCAGGGCCCATTTATTCTTGGGCTCATTTCCAGCATTCGTTTACTTACGGCCCGTTACAAGCCTTTTCTGCTTGTGGGCCAAAT
The DNA here is from genome assembly GCF_018294505.1 of Triticum aestivum. NCBI lineage: Eukaryota > Viridiplantae > Streptophyta > Magnoliopsida > Poales > Poaceae > Triticum > Triticum aestivum. The sequence goes on along the minus strand of NC_057808.1, from coordinate 414,320,755 downwards.
TCAGCCCGTGCATACAGTCGACCCGTTTGTGGCCCGTTAATCTGTTGGGCCATTTTCATAGCATCATCAAATACGGCCGATTAACGGCCCGTTATGGTCAGCCCATAAAACGTACGATTTCCACTCTAGCCCGTTTACAGCCCCTTATACGGCCCGTACAAGGCCCATAGATGAGACGGCCCGTAGAAGGCCCATTGACCCGACGGCCCACAGAAGGCCCATTGATCTGACGGCCCATAGAAGGCCCATGGATCCGCTGGCCCATGGAAGGCCCATGGATCCGACAGCCGATAGAAGGCCCATGATCCGACAGCCCATAGAAGGCCCACGAATCCGACGACCACAGAAGGCCAGGGATCATCCGTCCCGTAGATGGCCAATGGAACGTACGGCCTGTGGAGGGCCATGCTCACTACAACGTTTGGGCGAGTTGGCCCCCGTTTGAACGATATAGCATATTCAAAGAATTATCCTACTCTATATTATCACCTCTAAAAAACATACACTATACAATAAAGAGACTAGAGCATAGAAACATAGAATAATCCTACACTATACAATAAAGAAATTACAGCCGATTATACCCACTGGGCATTATGGTTCGGCACCAGTGATAATAAAGCATACACAAACAGCAAATTACATACACTGGGCAAATACAGCTCATACATCATGGACGCGCATCAACATAACTTACCATTTGAACTATAATCTCTTCAGAAAATAGGATTGGCTGGATTTAGATAGCACAAATTTTAGTCTGCAAAATCTCCAATTCCTTCGTTGTTACCTCAGTGTCTTGTTTCATTTTTTTGACTCCTGCATCTAATACCTGCATGTCCAGTCTCAGCTTGTTGATGGTATGTTCAGAATCATCTACACGTTGTCTTGCCACCTCTAGTTGATGCTCGAGAACATCAGCACATTCCAATTCCAATCTATAATCATTCGGTAATGGCCATGCCGCACTGCTCGCAGATCTTTGTGTTGATGTCACTTCATCCTGAAATGTTTCCGTAAGTACACATGACTAGGGCAAAAATATAGTTACAACAGTGAAGCGAGCAAGAAAGACTATTTTGTACATGGCAAAACAGGACTAACAATAATGTTACACGTCATGAAGCATAAGCAGGTGATATTTTAAAAATTATAAAAAGGTAGTCTGTGCAGCCTGCATACGGAAATCTCTCTTAGCTCACCAGAGGAGCATGATGTTGGGGCCCAATCCAAAACACAGACAAGTTACAAATTTAGACAACACGTTGCGTAGAAGTAAGCAAGCAGTTGGCCATTCTGTAGCTCAATTAATGTCTTTTGGAGCATAATGAACAGCAGAGGATTTCATACAAACATACTACAGCAAGCAAAACTATGCAATCATTAGCCTAGTATAAACTAGATTGTGAGCCTCATTCAATAATAGTTGGTTAATAGATTATAACAAAACAACACCACATAATGAAACGCTGCATCTCTTGCACTTGCACACAATGAAATGAGCATTTACTATGTCTGCACTATGTAAAAACTAGGCATACCTTCGAACTGGATCTCCAGGTACTCTTGGAGAGCCTACTTTAGTGTACAGCCAAACCTTTATGTCACCGATGAGTTAGAAAAGGCCCCACTACAGCAGCCCTTAGTGTTTAAATCGTTGACAAGCTCTGTTAGAGTGTTAGGTCAAGAACAACAAGTAATCAAAGCAAACAGACCTAGTATGGCTGGCTGATGCAAACAAGCAATTGAACAAGTGTGTGAGCAAATCTTACATATCAAGAAAAGAAGCAAAGAAGTAGGCTTAAAGACCATCACTTGACTGACCAGATTTAAGGGGCATTTAAAGATCATGTGCAACGTATAAACTAACATAAACATTGCATATTCCAGATTCTACAATGGAATGCACATGTATTAGGTTATGCCATGTATTATGATGCCTAAATGTACACTATAGCAGGCAGGAGTGATTCATTATTGCATGCACAATTGAATTGTAGGTTAAGGGCCAGTTCTATTCCGCCTTTTCAGGGCTTATTGTCAAAATAAGCCATAAAAGATGTAAAGAAGTCATTTTTGAGTTATGGGCTTGGGCTTAACTAATTTCGCTTTGGAGGGGGGTGTTTCGGGTAGAACCTCACTAAAAATTGAAGAGAAGGGGAATAGTGAAATGACTCTGTTGTCTGCCTATATTACACTCAAAATGCAATTGGTGACGCCCGCGTCACACCTCACCCTCAAGTAAAAACAAACACACAAGCGTCCATTGCCCTGCCCGCTTGCATCTCCTCTCCCCTTTCCCTCTACCTCGATCCCCTGCCTGCAGCACTAGGGTTCCTCCAGCAAGCCGTCGCCACTGGTCCCATCTGGACTAGTCCTCGACGATGCTCTGTCCAGCTAGGCTACATGGCCGGCGGGTAGGGGAAAATCTCCTTGCCTGCTCCTCCCTCTGGTGCCGCCCCTCATTCTCATGGTCTCCAGCAGCTGCTCCACTGTGGTTCGTCCAACACACTACTCCAGCAGGCGCTGCACAACTACGACTGATACCACACTGCGGCAGAAGGCACCTTATTTCCCCTCCCCACCTCCCAGGCCGTGGCCTTAAGGTGCTGTTGAAGGATGGGCTCATCCAACAAGGTGAGGATCTCCTGTGATTTTTTTGCCAAATTTTCATTCTCATCCACTATACAATGAATTGCTATGAGCTGCTTCTGCTGCTGCTATATGATGCATTGCTATGAGCTGCTCCTCCTGCTGCTATATGATGAATTGCTATGAGCTGCTGCTGCTATATGATAAATTTCTATGAGCTGCTGCTGCTGCTATATGATGAATTGCTATGAGCTGCTGCTGCTATATGATGAATTGCTATGAGCTGCTGCTGCTGCTGCTATATGATGAGTTGCTATAAGCTGCTCCTGCTGCTGCTGTATGATGAATTTCTATGAGCTGCTCCTGCTGCTGCTATATGATGAATTGCTATGAGCTGCTCCTGCTGCTGCAATATGATGAATTGCTATGAGCTGCTCCTGCTCCTGCTATATGATGGATTGCTATGAGCTGCTGCTGGTATATGATGAATTGCACACTGCTGCTGCTGCTGCTGTATGATGAGTTGCTATGAGCTGCTGCTGCTATATGATGCTTTCAGGTGGTGCTGCTATATGATAATAACCAGCCACTTGGACCATCGAATTTCAATAAATAATTGTTCTTCATTTAAATGTGGGTCATGCGTTTTTCGTTTAAATTAGGCAATGGGATCTCTATGGAAAACATTGACCAAAGTAGATTGTGCCAAGCAGATGGTATCTTTGTATTTGCATTTTGAGCAAATAGTGATGGTCTATTTTCCTATCATATTAATTACTGCACTGGGTTCAATTTGTGATGTTTGCAACTCAAATTAATTTTCATATGGGCAGCAAAATGAAAAAATATAATGCAATCTAGACTTTTCACTTATCATACCAAAGATAAGCTGAAAATGCAATGAAAAGAACTGGTTGGCTTATTACATGGAGCTTATATTCATAGGTGCTTATTTTCTTAGGATAACTCGTAATAACTGTCCCTAAGAAACTTGGCCAATAGAACTGACATACAAATAACATGTCACGATGATTGCAATGGAGGAGTGACGTACCATAGCACACTGTATAGGCTCACCGCTGGCTCTCCTTTTTTGCGATGTTCCATGAAATTGCCACATACATCTTGTACCTTTTCATTGTGTAACCCAATCTGCAAGTTGGCACGTCTACTTTCAGACATCTCTACATGATAATACATTGCATATCCCTTGCGCATATTTAAACCACCAATTAATGATTCTGTGCGTAGCATAAACTAGCCATGACTCTGTGTGCTGGACTAGCAGGCACTCTAAGGGAGCCTAATGTAGTATACTGGAATTCCTACATGCCACCTATGATTTTGTGTAATGTACTGCCTCTGTTCCTAAATATATGTCTATGTAGAGATTCCAGTATGGACCACATACAGATGTATATAGATGCATTTTCGAGTGTAGATTCACTCATTTTGCTCCGTATGTAGCCTATAGTGGAATCTCTAGAAAGACTTATATTTAGGAACGGAGGTACGAGGTAGTATCATGTATGACATCTACATATCTAATTTAGCAGCCAGTAGTAGAAATCATTGTCTGCACAAAGGGATTACTGGTCGAAAATCCTAGCAAAGCACGCTGGCAGGCACAGAACAATACAAGAGAGAGAGACACGCTTACAAGATCATAGCAATGCCTCGGTCCAGGATCTTGGTTGGCCAAGCTGTTAGATCCAGAAGAAACATCGTCCTTGTAGTTTTTGCCAGCTGCATAACAGGTAACAACGACCTGTTAGTATATTTGAAGTACATCGGGCAGGTGATGCTGGACGGGTTTAAAGGTGACAAGTACCTAGGCCGTGGCGGGTGCTTGGCATCTTGCCAGACGGTGGGAATCAGGTTAGAAACGTCAAGGGTGATGACGCTGTGCTGGCTGTCGGGGTCCGGTAAGGAGATCTAGAACCGTCGAGTAGGGTGTTTGTGGAGCGGCTCCGGTAGGGTGGACTACGGTGTGGGCGAAGCGGATCTGTGGCCGTGGACGAGGGCGTAGGTGAAGCTGCTCCGGTGGTTGGGTTAAGGATGGTGTCGACGATGCGGATCTGCGGCCGTGGACGGGGCGTCAGAAGCTGCTCCGGTAGGTTGGATGAGGGTGCGAGGAAGCGGATCTGAGGCCGTGGACTTGTGAGTTGGCAAAGCGGCCCCGGTAGGGTTGAAAATGGTATAGGCGAAGCTACTCCGGTGGGGTTGACGATGTTGTCGGCGAAGCAGCTCCGGTAGGGTTGAGGAAGGTGTCGGCGAAGAGGATCAGAGGCCGTCGACGGGGGCGTCGGTGGGGCGGCTCCGGGGGGGGTGTGGACGAAGCGTCTCCGGTGGGGAATACGAATGAGCCGCTGCAGATGCGCTGCGGTTGACGAGAGTACCGGCGAAGCAGATCCGGCGCCGTGGACAAGGCCGACACTGAATGGGCTGTGGTACAGTGGTGGATGAGCAGTCTACTTGTTTCTAGGGGAGGTGGGAGGGGTAGATGCGGCCGCAGAAGCAGATCCGGCGAGGTGGACGCCGCTGGCAGTGAATGGGCTCTGGTACGCCAGTGGATGAGCAGTCTAGGGTTTCGAGAGGGGAGGGGAGAAAGGCCGATGAAGTACGGACGGCGTGATGTGAGATGCTGTGGTGCTGTGGAGTTAGTCGTTTTTGCGGGAGGGGGAGAGGAAATGGGGGTGCCGTGTAGTGGGGGGAACCGGAAGTTACCAAAGCAGCCCCGACCTATTATGTAGATGAGGGCGGTATTGTAACTGTTGGTCTCCGTGCACCAAGGACAAAAGGGGAATTTCGCATGCTAAAGACTAAGGTGGCGGAAATTTTAGAAGGAGGCGGGAGATTTTGCCGCCCGCGGGATCGTTCGTATCCAGTTTCAACTAATTTTGGACCGTGCTAGCGGGAAGGTCATGCGAGACTGTGTACACGGGGCACGCGTCAGCAGTTAATAACTGGTGTGTCCACCCCAGAAAAAAAGACAATAACTCGGGATGATGCGCCGATAACTTGGACGTTGACACGGGCGCGGCCAATCGTACGGGTGTAGTGGCGCGTTCACAAAAAAGGGATCAAACGCTCAGCCTATGTATTTCTCGTGTAAATAGATAATTTAGTGCAATTGGTTATTTACTTTAAACATAATGCATTGACGTGTTAGTGTAGAGGCGCACAAAAAGAAATGGATATTGTAGTCCGCTACTTAAAAGTGTTACCTCATATGATTACATAGCCTCCATTTCATAAATTGCGTACCCGTTGAATTCATATATGAATATTACATATATTACTTCATAATAGAACCTTAAATCATCCAAGACTAATGATTTTGAATGCAAGAGTAACAATGGTGCATGTACATGATAGCTACATTGGTTGTTTGAAGAAACATCACTGTAACTTTGGCATGCACAACTGAAAAGGTTTATTTAAATAGAAAAAATGTGATATGTGAGTGTCCAATCTTTATAGCGTTGAATCGATATTGTACCTTTGGCCACGATACGAAGTAGATATTGATTTATGTTCAAGCGATGCACGTCCACGATCGCTAGATAGTGATACGTGAATGAATTGTGCAATCTCTCTCACACGCATACATATCTCATTTCCCTGTGGTCATCGGAATCACACACGCGCACTTCGTGTATTTCTCTCCCTCCGTCAAGGTTAGAATTCGTCTTTCTACCCCGTCCTACAAGTCTCTCACACAGAAACACACACGCTCTCTCTGTCGAACACGCCCACCCCTTTAATTCCGCCCACCCACAGCCACTAATGTCTCAAAGTATAATAATGTCTCTCACACATATGCCTAAGGTTAACTCGAGTTCCGGAACCATATGAATACATACAATGGGATTCCAACAGAGCACCTTTTGTTTTGAGATTTCGCTCTCTCTCTCTCTCTCCCACACATTGTTTCTCGCTTCATTTTTTCTGGCACTTGCATGCACACAATTTTGTTTATCTTCGTGATGCTTTAAGTATGCCTCGCACAAATGCTATCTACCTATCCCTTAGTATAGCTAGATATGTGTCACACAAACTCCTTCTCCCTACTAGCAAGATGCCCATGCGTTGCACCGAACATCAAGATGGATTTGTATGAGTAGTTTATCTTGTGGGAGAAAAGGATGAACGAGGGAATGGCTTATTTGCAAATGCGGAGAGGGGTGTGGGTATCTTTTTGCAAAATTGCCACAGTTTCCTTCCTATCCGTCGGGTATAAATCGGATGGCCTATATTGCAGGATGGCAAGAACACCATTATCACCAACTCTGTTTTTTATAAGAGTAGGGATATGTAAGTGTCACTGCCCCCCCCCCGCCCCCCGACACACACACCCACACCCACACAACCACACACACACACTTCCCAACACCGAAGGAGTAGGGTGACACCTCGATCTTGATACTAATCTATCGACTGGCTTCTCTCTCACACACATACGCACACAGACTACCCGACACCTCGATCTTGATAGTAATCTATCTACTCCTCTTTCAAACACACACACACCCATACACACACACACACTCGCTAGTTGTGCCTCTGTGCCTACCGCGCACACTCTCGATACGTCTTTCTCTCCCTCCCCCTCCCCCACCCCAACAATGACAGCAGAAGGGTGACAACTCAATCTGATCGTAATCTGTCAATTGGTTTCTCTCTCGAACATTGTGTCTCTGTGCCTCGCTCTGTAGCCCCCTTGATATGTAGACTTCTCGCGCGTGCACAACTGTGGTGACGATGACGCTGAACCCAGTGTGCCTCGTTTTTACCGTCCTCATGTGATAGTTTTCACCCTGTTTTCTGTTAATGAACAAGGCAACCTTTTCTTTGTTACTACTAGTGAATCCGAAATCATTCGGGGCAGACATAAAATATATCACTTCAACCCAATTATCGCAGTAACTATTTTAAAAGAAACTAGCTAGATGCCCGTGCGTTGCACAGAACATCAAGAAGCATTTGTATGAGTAGTTTATCTTGTGAGAGAAAAGGATGAACGAGGGAAAGCCGTATTTGCGAACATGGAGAGGGGCGTGGGTATATTTTTGCAAAATTGCCATAGTTTTCTTCCTATCCGTTAGATATAAATCCGACGGCCTATATTGCAGGATGGCACGCACACCATCATCACCAACTCTGTTTTCTACTCCCTCCGTTCCTAAATATTTGTCTTTTTAGAGATTTCAACAAGTGACTACATATGGAGCAAAATGAGTGAATCTACACTCTAAAATATGTCTACATACACATCCGTATGTGGTAGTCCATTTGAAATCTGAAAAAGACAAATATTTAGGAACGGATGGAGTATAAGAGTAGACATGGAGATATATCAGCAGCATGGTCTACAACAAAAATGTGCTGGACTGGTTAGCGCCGGATGCTCGCAACGCGATGACATGAGTTCGAATTCTGTCTTTAACTTTAGATTTTTATATTATATATTACTTATTTAATATATACTTCTTTCGCTACTGTACTGACAGTGGAACCCACAGAGTACTTAGAATACAAGATTAAGGATGGACTTGTTTCTTTTTAACTTTCTGTACGAAGCTGTAGCCACCCTGCAAGTCACGTGTACACTGTACATGCAATTAACTTTTTATAGAGGGACAATCATACACGCAATTAACTCAAATGGATTGGATGTCACTCTATTATTTCCAGCATAAGAGCATCTCCAACGGCAGCCGGCAAATTTCCTCCCATTTCCTTCCGCGGAGGACGACATCAAATGCCAGCGGCATACATTTTCACAACTCTAACCAACCAGATGAAATTCGTGCAAACACGGGCCGATTTCATATAAGCATGAAGGATTTCATATAAAAAGCCGGATCTTCATATAAACATGATGGATTTCATTACATTTACATGAACTAAGCGGTGCCAATCCGGCTATCTTGGTATAGCAAATACTCCCTCCGTCCGGAAATACTTGTCCTAGAAATGGATGTATCTAGACTTACTTTAGTTATAGATACATACAATTTATCCATTCTTAGAACAAAAATTTCCCGCCAGCTGGAGAGGGAGTACATAATCTAAATGGCCGCCCGTGGATCCCTTTGTCTTCCTCATGTCCGGCAGACACTTTGCGGGGTCGACGAAGGTCCTCGGAAGAGACGAAGAAGCAAAGAAACCACCAGAATGCGTAGTCGTCGCCTCAGCGGTGGCCTTCATGGGACCCAAGTGGCGGCAGCCTCTCGTGTTCTACTTCTCCTCGATGATGGCGGCAGACACGGAGAAGCTGGCCACCGACTCGTTGCTGTCCATGCACCCGGCTTCTGTCTCTGCCTGCATGGTGCTGCTGCAGGCACGAGAGGCGCGCCCACAGACACGGGAGGCGCAGTACGACGCGGCAGCGACGACGCCCGTACCGGTGTGCTCGCCGTCGTGCCGGCGTGGAGCAACTCGCCACTCCTCATCGAGCTGAACTGGAGCGGCGAGTTGCTGAACCACGCGCCTTCTTGGGGCGGCAACTGGCTCCGTCGGGCCAAGCGAGGTTGGTGAAGCACCGAGCGGCCTCGCCCGTATCCGGAGGGCTCGGCGGGCCACCCAGCCGGGTGATATGCTGGAGAATGGCTCCTCAGAAGCCATCGGAATAGTGGAGAAAATGGTGAAGGCGGAGATGGGGGAGCGGCGGAGGGGTGCGATTCTTGCCCGCTGTCTGTCTGGCCTCGTGTAAATAGAGGGCGGGCGGTAGGAGCTTGGCCGGCGTCTGGCCTCATTTAAACTAAGGGCAGACGGTAGGAGCTCGGCCTGTGTTGCGTTTAATTCCAGCCCGCTCATGAACGGATGTGTGGCCGGAGTAGGTTTCTCAGTTTGCATGCGGGTTTAACGGAGGGGTTTGATGGAGGCGAGGAGGCGTGTTCAGCGGGCGGCGCAGTACTATTTGATTTGACAGCGGGCGGCGCAGTTCCTGATACGGCTTTAATGCAGACGAGCGAGGGAGTAGCGGTTCCCGAAATGTCGAACGACCAATGCATCCTCCTTCAATTAATGCATGAGGGAAGTAATGGGAGGAGGACCGGGAAAAGAGGCTGCACGATGTGAATGCAACGTTGTTTGCCCTCATATAAAGGCGCCCCTCCATTCCAATGCATCTCCACATCGTACACACCTAAGCATTTGCCTAAGCACCTACACTAAGCACAAAAGAGCTCACTCCAGACCCATGGCGGCGATGCGCGTGAGCGGCCAATGGCTGTGCCAGATGGTCCACGACGTTGGCCTGCGGCATGGCGCCGAGGATCGTCTCCAGACGGTGTTGGAGACCGGCTGGTGGATGGCCGCCGTCGACGCCAACTACGACTCTCAGTTGGACCAGATGATCGTTGCCACCACCAACATGTTCACCGTCCTCAAGAAGCTCGTGGACGACATCGCCGTACTCCTCCAGCCCGCGCGCCCGGGCTCCTCATTGCCTGCCACCCTAATCGGCCTCCATGGCCGGAACCTCTTTCAAGCACTGGTGGCCCTGCGACTGCCCGCCGACGCCACGAAGAATGTCCACCTGGAGGTCGCGCTCGCCGCGAGGCACCTCGCCCTGCAAGAATTCGTCGACCTACACATCCACGTGTACGAGCAAATCATGTACATAGGTATCTACAAGGCCAGTGAGGACGCTACGACGTTGGCCTTCCTCAACCGGCTGGAAGCCTTGGATGCCTTTGCTGAGAAGCACCTCGACCTCGCCACAAAAGCCGCCGCTCCTTAGCCGCCGGTCGGTGGCCCGGCGCACTAAGTTGAGGAGGAGGAGGTCGTACGTTGATGGATGCATCTTTCTTCTTGCCTTCTGTAACCACCACTGCGATCGCATCATCATCGTGGCCTTAATTCTTATTGTGGTGTTGCATTCTCGTTCCAGTCAATACCGACATGTGCGATCCCTTTGCTTAATTATATGCATCACTGTAACTAGTACTCCATCCGTCAATTTATAAGTTGTGCTTACCTTTTCCATCAACTTCGTGCAACGCGCGGGCATCTTGCTAGAAACACTAGAACATGTCGGACCGCGTGTGACCAAACCGACGATGCGCCAACCTAGCTACTACGTACCCTGCTTATCTGGCGGAAATAGCCCCGCCCTAGCGTTTCCAATCGTTATTTCTATCTATCGATCGTGCCAAGGAGCAGAACCAAAATGTTACAATTTATACATGTTTCTCTACTCCTACTCCTATAAAAGACTCTGTTGGTGATGGTGGTGTGTCTGCCATCTGTCGTTTCATACCATTAGATCTGCATCTAACGGCTGTGAGGTAAGTTGTGGCATTTTTGCAACAATAGCCCACTTCTCTGCTCCAATTTGCAGAAAACCCCTTATGATCTTGAAAGCAACCACATCCCTCCCTCACCTCATCAAAACAGCCTGAGAAATATATACTCCTATAAAAGACTCAGTTGGTGATGGTGGTGTGTCTGCCATCCATCGTTTCTGGCCATTAGATCAACATCTAACGGCTGTGAGGTAAGTTGTGGCATTTTTGCAATAATAGCCCACTTCTCCGCTCCAATTTGCAGAAAACCCCTTATTAACTTGAAAGCAACGCACGGGCACATTGCTAGTAAAAGGAAAAGGCCTGCCGCGTTCGCGTCGCACTCCCCCCACACACGCCCGGGAATTGGGAGTACTCCACGGCCCATCCGGCACGACACATAGCTTAGGGAAGGCGTGTTGCCTAGCATTTTCACTTTCATGTGGGACCGCCATTGAGCAAACCGACTATTGGCAAACTGCACCCCGCCCGCCGCCGGGTTGGAAAACAGAAACGAGGGGAAGATCTAGCTGTAGCACGGAAGCCAAGAAATTTGGTGTCAGATGGGGCTCGTTGATAGAGTAGGAGCATTCCGTACTACTCTGCTCCTACTAGAACCAAGTTTGTATTATACAACTAGTACTACCACTATACAACTAGTAGGTACGTGCACGCACAGCATCGTAGGAACAAAAAATGGGAAGATCTTGTTTTGGGTGATTTATCTTTTTTTCTGTCAACGTAGTATGAATAATATGATGTGGGGGGCACCCATGAAGCTTATGTGGCTTGGTTGCATGGCTACGAAAGGTTAGAGAAAAATAAATAGATAATGTGTTTAGAGTGCACTCCACTAAACAGATATACTTTGGATCCATTGCAACGGGCCGGCACATCTATATCTATACCCCCTATATAGTGTGTGAATAACTTTGAAAGTTGGTCGTTGGATGAAGCCAATCCGACGGTACAAAGATGGCAAATCCGAGCACTACTGGCCGTTGGATATCATCTACATTCCACCAGATTCTGCCACATGTAGAATCTAGAAGACTCCATGGTTGAACTTCATTCATGACTAACTTTGCCACAACTAAGCTTAGGCAAAGTGTGTCTGAAACAAAAAATGTGGCTAACAAAATGGCCACCACAAGTGTGGCAAGATTTGGCAAGAAGTTGAGTCTATGACATGTGGACCATGTAGCTAGAAAAGTGTGGCAAGCCACAAGTGTAGCAATGAACCAAACACATGCCTGGTGTGTTTGGTAGGGTGTATGAAGGGTGCATGATCCCAAGAGTTCCCTTCTCGACCCATTTTTGGGTGTTTGGTAGAGTGTATGGAGGGTGCATGAGTCCACACTAGATTAGCACAAATACACTAGAAGCATGCATGAAGAGAGCATACATGAAGAGGGGTGTTGAGTTGAGCATGCATGAAGAGGGAACAACTATGCTGAGACGAGAACGCAACCAAACACACTTGTGGCACGCCTAAGCTTAGGCGTGGCAACCTTAGGCTGCAAACCAAACCATAACTTTGAAAGTTGGTCGTTGGATGAAGCCAATCCGACGGTACAAAGATGGCAAATCCGAGCACTACTGGCCGTTGGATATCATCTACATTCCACCAGATTCTGCCACATGTAGAATCTAGAAGACTCCATGGTTGAACTTCATTCATGACTAACTTTGCCACAACTAAGCTTAGGCAAAGTGTGTCTGCCACAAAAAATGTGGCTAACAAAATGGCCACCACAAGTGTGGCAAGATTTGGCAAGAAGTTGAGTCTATGACATGTGGACCATGTAGCTAGAAAAGTGTGGCAAGCCACAAGTGTAGCAATGAACCAAACACATGCCGGCACGCCTAAGCTTAGGCGTGGCAACCTTAGGCTGCAAACCAAACCATAACTTTGAAAGTTGGTCGTTGGATGAAGCCAATCCGACGGTACAAAGATGGCAAATCCGAGCACTACTGGCCGTTGGATATCACCTACATTCCACCAGATTTTGCCACATGTAGAATCTAGAAGACTCCACATGTAGAAGCATAATGCACAAACCACCAGAATCTCATGCGTGCAATGCACGTGTACCTTACTAGTAGTTGGTAGTAGTAAGAAACAAATTCCGGGTTTGGCACGAGCTCGTACTGCGGGAGCACCACAAGGCCTGCCGCAGGAGTTACATTTCCCTCTCGGGGCCCACGGGACCGAACTTCAGTGGCTTAGTGCCCGACCTATGAGTCAATGACATGCGGACCTTAAATGCGGCTGGCCCACATGTCATTCTCATGGTGGTGGTGTGGTTCGCGACTCACTCATTCGAGATGAACCGGCCGGTGGTGGCGTGGCCATGGCGAGGGTGCCACAGCTGGGCGTCGGGGCGTTACGAGGCGTAGATGGCCACACCGGCGGGTACTACCTATAGTACAGAAGTACTCCAGCTGAGGATTGATGCCCGGGACGAAATGTGTCACAGCCGCTGGATGAAAATTCGATGGTGCGGGACGTGTGGTGTCATGGGTTCGTGCGGCGTCATGGGAATCACGTGTGGCTGTGGTAGAAACTTGATGCTCGCCGCATTTAAGGTGGCCCACATGGCATGCACACAAAGGCAGAGGGGCGGTGCGGCTGAGGGGGGTGAGCTGCACGTCGGGGGACGTGGTGCCGTGGGTTGGAGCGGCGTCGTGGGAATCGCGAGTGGAAGTGGATGAAATGTGATGGTCGCCGTAGTTGAATCCATGGACAAGCTGTCGTGTCCACGGACACATGCATTGCATAGCGATCACTAGAAGGAGTAGTAGAGAAAGCTAGGCGGATAAATGGTTCCTTATAGTCAAGCGGACCCACACTACTACTTGTTCCAAAGACATGCACACCATCGAAATAGTCCATCTATATCAATATACATAGAGAGGGAATATTTTTTTACAAGAGAGGAAATAGTTCATCCATCCATAATGCCCTGCTGCTGGTGCATCTTCTTCTTCTTCTTCTTCTTCTTCTCATTTTCTATGGGAGACGGCTTCGCAACAAGCTCTTTGGACCTTAGAGCTATCTCGAAACTCACACGGGCATCGAGGGCAGCATATTTTATCCGCTCGTATGTCAAGGGATAATTCAACCATCCAGATGACCTTAATGCAAGCGTCTCGTCACCCTTCTGAAGATTTGTTCCTAGCACAAAATTTGCTACGTCGAATAGGGATGGTGTTGGTTTATCACAATCTTCTACAGGAATTTTTATTCTGGTTTGTAGGTCAGCGATGCTTTTCAAATCAAGGTTGTACGGCTCCAACTTCTGTTTGTCCCCTGCGATGGCTGCCCCACAGAAGTATATGTCCTCCCGAGACAAGAAATCGTGAAGCTCACCTGGTATGGAGGGCGCGTGTATGATGTGGTACACCAAAACATCATCTTCGAGGCACAGCTGAAGGACAGCGGCGCGTTGGATCTTCCCAGTGGCACGCTCCGTGTACTCTGCGTCGAGACCGATGACATTCATCTCCACCTTTTGGAGGGAGTTGGATACATTGTTGATCCACTTCCGAACAACCCTTGGGTGGTCGGTGACTATGGCAACTATGCTCAACGAGCCTTCGACGAGGACATGTTGGACGCTAAAAACCTGCATCTCGATCTCTTTCGCCATTTGGAACCGCTGGACCGGAGGGCTATGGTTTGGAGAATTAGGATTAGATGGCTAATCTAACTGAAGAAGATGATTATTTATAGGGGCTTCGGAATTACTCCAGGAGGATGTGAAGAGGTTAAAACAATGTGAATGCAGTGTGGTTTGGATGCAAATGAAGATCAAGGAGTAGTGAAAAAGCCGAGGAAAATCGGTTCCCGATGGAGAAGTAAATGGGAGAAGTTATGCGCATGCATGAGGAGAGGTGCGGTGGTTTGACTGCTGCATGCAATGGATTGGACGGGCTCTTCGGTTGCCTTTTCTCTCTCCCACGCGCACAGAGTGGCCCACTTGCATGCTGCAGTTTATTGGCTGGAGTCGGGCTGCAGCTGCTCATGCGTACGCTAATTAATGCTGTGAATGCGGGGCATGGAGGGAAATGGGCGCATGCAAAAGGGTATATACGCAGACTAATTAGAGAAATACTGAAAAAAGTTATGCGCAGACAAAAGAGGACCGGAGGGAGTACTACTCATGTTCCTACTACGGTTAAGGAATATGCGGTTATCCTCAAAAAAGAAAAGTCCTTCTTCGCGCTTCCGCATGCACGAGAATTTGGTTCTGCTCGCAATATGGATGATAGCTGGAGGATGAAGTGAACCCAGAGGCATGCTAGCACGGGAGTGTACTCATGTTCCTACTACTCCTACTACTAGTAGTAGTACAACTGTGGTACACTTGATGGTCAAAATACTATTATTCATCCGGTCCTCACAGTGAAGTGACAAGACCCTGCGCCCGAGGTGACACCAGTCCAGGCGGCGTGTCCGGGTTACCAAAGTCAGCCTCACCTTGTGCACTGTGCAGTCACTGTCACTGCTGCTGTATAGCATGCCTCGCCTCGTCTCCCTCTCCCCTAGCACCACTCCATCTCCATCTCCGTCTCGCCAGAGATCCTGAGGTCACTCTTCATTATCTCACTGTGCCCCCGCATACCCTCGCCTCGCTCGCCTCCCCCAGTACCACTATTCCCTCGCTAGCCGCTCCAGCACCGACAGCCTTCTCCCCCGTAAATCAAGCCCCCCAAAACCCCACCTTCCAAACTCCACCATGGCCGAACGCGAACCGCATAGGATCCATATGAGCCGTGATTGGAGCTATCTCTCCAGTGACCTCCTCGACCTCTGTTGTTCATGTATGGATATGTTGAGCGCCCTGCGGCTGGCTGCATGCCCGAGGGGCATGCACACGGCCATCGTTGAAGCGAGGCCTAAGCTTTTCAAGACGCCCTGCTTGCTGCTATCTGGTCTTGCGAGATTGGCTCACCATGATACGGAGGCGTACATGATGCCCCTCGACTTCAATCTGATCTCCATTAGCCGAAACTTCTTTGCAGGTATGTAGTGGGTCGCCGTACATCACTTCCCTCGACTTCGATCCGATCACCATCGCCCGAAACTTCTTGGCAGGTATGTACTGGGTCGGCATGAACTCCCACTGGATGGCTGCCGTCAGAGAAGACGTAAAAAGTTAGTGCTCGTGAACTTCCAGACCTCCCATGAGATTATCCTTCCTCCGTTCGATTATATAGAGTATTACCATCGCGGTCCTAGTCATCTAGATTATCGCGTCAGTTGGACGGACCTTGTTTTGCAGAAGATTGTAATCTGCCAAGTGCCCACATGACATGCGGATTACGCAGACTTCAAGCTAATTGCCTTGTTCGACAAGGGACTCGCCTATCTTTACGCCGGTGCCTTCTTTAGATGGAGAAAACTCAGCTCGCAGTGGATCGTCGTCAAAGCTGATACACACTTCTGTGATGCTATTGAACACAATGGCATCATCTACGCGATCGACAAAGCAGATGGCACCACGTATTGCTGGGACGGCGCGTGTAAGTTGTTTCCGCCATGACACTATTTGAACTTTTTGTGATGATTGGCATATCCCTGTTTGAGCAGAATTTGAGTAGAACTACGGAAATGTATTAGAGACGCCGTAAATCAGCTATATTTGGAATGAGTTAATTCATGCGATTGTGATCATGTCATTACAGCCAATTTGTACCCCTGAATAATCAAACGGTTAGGAATATATGGATATTATCCTTATTTTATAGTAATCTATATACTACTACTAAATATGAGTGTGTATCAATGGCCATGTTAGTTTTCTCATTTTCATGAGGTAGAAACATGCACCACACTGTTGGTTTCATCTAACCATACATTAGGGAAGTAAATGTGCATATGGAGAACTCTATATTTGGAAGTAGTGAAATCCTGTAATGCTTACCATGTGTACATACCTATATTCACCCTTCAGCAATCAATGGCTAGAATAATATCGTCACAAAAATTTTGCCCACAGAACACGAGTATATAACAATGCATGGTCTGTTAGTTACCTTGAAGAATTTGTTTGTGCGGACAGAACATGATTCCATAACATGCATGACATGGTACTTTCCCGTGAAGAATCGATTGCGAGATAACATGAGTATAACCATGCATGGCACTTCTATATTTTCGAACCCAGTATACATTTCCCTGTATTTTCCTCCCAGTTCCAACAGGGACATATCAATGTTGATCTTACATTAACAATGCTGATCTTACATTAACAATGCTGTTTCTTGCATTATCCTACCCATACTCTGAACATTGCTGATCTTACATTAACAATGCCTGTCCTTTTTGATACGATGCAGTGTCCCTACAGTTACTGCCCTTTGTAATCGCACCACCTTTGCCAAAAACAGGGAAGCACAACTGGTTCCTCGCTCGGTCAGACGACGGCAAAATACTGATGATCATTCGAACACATGAGCCGGAAAAGTTATGTTGCCAAAACCCGACTGTATACAAGCACCGTGAAATATGTGAGTATCCGGACAGTGGCTGTTACGTCTATGAGCAGGATACCAGCTTGTTGGGGCCTTCAGGATTTTTTAGTTGGAGGCGGGTAAACAGCCTTGGTTCACACTCTCTGTTTCTCGGACTGAATTATCCGATTAACCAGGAGATCACCGTTGGCAAGGACCTTGATGGCAGAGAGGCTCTATTTGCTATGGAAACACGGCGAGCCCTAGGAGTTCGGGAGCAAACTCCCCTGATTGTCAATGATACAGCCTGTAGCCAAAAGAAGGTGAGAATGACAAAGGCATCCGGATTAACTTTGATCCTTGGATGTCTCAATTACGACAAGCAGTGATGTGGTTCAAGCCTTCAGGTTGATAGGTAATTGGGCTGTTGCGTCGAAAGGGTGGAGTACTGGTGTCTCCAGGTCATTGGTCACTGAAGCGGGGCTGCAAATTGTGATGGTGTTGGATCATCTCTTTGAATGACTTTGTTCTCTTTGCTGCTTGTTCTGGATGGGTAGTTCTTTCTTTTGTTATGCATATTCCTTATCATTTGGTCATCCTCGTCTATGTCACTCTTACTATGTAATAGTTGGCTTTGTTTAGAATGTCATTCTCGTCTGGATCACGAGAGTCTGAGCGCTGCAGATGGGTGCGTTTTGGTGGTGTAGCAAGACTTCTTATGAACTATCATGTCTTGCTGTTTATGTCAGTAGTAGTCACTACTTAGTGTTTGAATGTTGTATATATCGTTGTTTCAAACTGTTTATTGTCTCGAACTACTGGTGGGCTAAATGAGGGCATCACCATTCTCAAGTGTTCAGAGTGTATCTCCTTTTTACAAGTTATATAATTTGAGCTCAGTGTCTTTTCGATGATGTACACTTGTTTGGGCCAGTGAGGTTTCGTTGAATATGGGCCGAGTAGTAACGCAATGCCAAACAGGTCAATTATGACTCTCAGGCCGGGCTCTCAAAAGATCCTAAAAAAAGGCCGGACTCTCCAAAAAAGAAAGAATAAGGACTCTTAGGCCGACATGTGGGCGCCACCGGTGTTTTCGTGCGCTTGCGCGCCGAGAGCATATTGGCGCGTGTTCGAAATTCAAGCTACCTTTTCATCCCCAATCTCCCGCCCCTCCCCCACCTCTGGAATCTCGATTCCTACTCCAGTTCCCCCAAATCCCCTCCTATACTCCCTGTACTCAAGATCACTATCATGTCGCCGGTCCACGCGGATCTCCGAGCCGGAGATCCTGAGGTCCGTCCTGCCTTCGGTCGCTGCGTGCTGTCACTCAACAGTGGCATGGCGGCGCTTGACGACCAGTTTGCCGGCAAAGTGCTGATGGTAACTGGGGGGGATATACCCCGCGGTACGACCCGGCCGGACTTGGCGCTTCACCGATGACCCGCCGGAGGACTGACGACTCATGGATGGCCCGATGGCGGGTCAGATAGAAGACAAGGCCCAAGGCCCAGAGAGCCGGCTCACGTTTATGATGGGCCGGCTTAAGAACAAAGGGATGATGAATATTTCCTTTACGAGGAAGCAACACCCGGACTTGTATTCAACTTGTAAGAAAAGATAGACTAGTCCTAGTCCTACTAGGACTCCACATGTAAGCCGGCTCTCCAACTTATATAAGGAGGGGCAGGGCACCCCAAAGAGGGAGAAGCAACAAGAAATAATCTCTAGGGCTAGACACAAAGAGCCGGCTTACCGGCGACTCTCTCATGAGCATAATGAGACCTAGCCACAAACAGCATGTAGGGCTATTACCGGATGATGTTTCCCGGGGCCCGAAGCTGTCTAAATTCTTGTCTTGTGTTGCGTCTCTCGATTCCGCCCAACCCCTCTCAAGCTACCACATAGATGCGCTGGCCTCGCGACTAAGTCCTGACACTAAGGACATCTGCCGTGACAATTGCACGACAGTTGGCGCCCACCGTGGGGCCGGCGCACGGTGGTGTTGAGTTCTTGGAGGGATTTTTCTTAGGGTTTCGAGAAGTTCGTAAGTTTCCGGATGAGGAGAAGCCGTTTTGGAAATTCATCAGTTCAACGGGCCTTTGTTACGGACGCACGAGTCAAGCATGCATACTAATGCAGCCAAGCAATGTACACACGTACGTCCTCCAAGGCAAGTCAAATCAAAAGGGAGGAAAAAGCACATCCGATGGAAATTTTGTCGCTGTCACGTGAACAAGCATACGGTCAACGTTGTTCTACACGATCCAGATTTGGACTCCGTCTTCAACTCTGCAGCCGAGTCGCCGTCCGCCGCACTGGCGGCTGTCCGAGTCGCCGCCGTGACCCGCCCTGTCACGGGCCTTCTCGTCAGCCCCGTCGCGTCAAGCCGACCGCCTCGTGCCGCTCCCACAGCTTTGCGGCAAGTCGCCGTCACCACCCGGTTTTGTGCCTGATTGAAGTCGCCACCGGCTTCTGAGCCGTCCGGCCTTAACCCGCCAGCCGACGGGTCGCGTCCGTCGCCTCACTTTTTCAGTCAGCCACCGCGCGACCTCGCCTCTAGGCCACCCGTGCCGTGAGTCAAGCCGCCGCCCATGCATGTGGCGAATTGAACCTGACGCAACAATTCCAAGCAAGGAAGTGGAGGGCAACATCACCTGGACCAAGTACCAAATTAAAATTAGGTGGCCACATGACCAAGTACCATTAATTAATCTGCACGAGTTCCAAGGCTCAATGGATTGGCTCCCTCACATGTTGTGTGTCACCATACGAACATCAAAGGCATCCAGTAGTCATGTACTAGCACTAGTACGGACGATTTCGTACGGACAGTGCTAGTACTCGCCGTAATTCAGGATCAGTGTCCGCGTTCATCCGGCGAAAATATCAGGTGCTATTCTTCCTGTCTATTTTTAAGTATATATCATTCATCTGAGAACAATTACTCTTGCCCATAATATATTTTATGCAGGACAATTGTTCATTATAAAAGTGGTTTCATGCCACGGATACAGAGCATGCTCAATTCGCCGCCCTTGCAGCCCGGTCTACATCAACTCGCTCGTCCGCGCGGCTTACTGTGCCTGTGATTCATGGCCTTGCCGCACCGGCTTACGACACCGCTGCTGGCTCTCCCATCCACGCCAGTTTGTGAGGCCACGGCTGAATTACCTGCCGGCTCCCGCGACCGATTCACCCGCGTCCGTGCCGCGTTTGAGCCTGTGGAGGCCATCTTGAGCCGTCAGGGCCGTTCTAAGCCGCCGTCGAGGGTGGGCCGCCAGGACCGCGTTGAGTCGCCTCTGCTGTGTTGATCCGCTGGGGCCGCATTGAGCCGCTGCCCGGTGGAGTTTTCTGCTACAATCACGTCATATCTATCTAAAGATTATTTTATTAGCGCATATATTATTTTTTCCAAGAACAAATTATTCTGGTCCGCAATATATTTTGTGCAGGACAATGATCCATTATCAAGGTGGTGCCATGCTATGCCTATGGAGTGTGCGTTAGCATCATCATGCACTGGCGTCTGCGCCTGTTTGCTGTTAAACGGGTGTGCGCAAGCCACCGCCCGTGTAGCTCGATCTACATTAACTCGCTGGAACCACGCCCATGATTGGCTCGGCGTCTGCGCGGCTTAGCGCTCCTATGATTGACTCACCCGTCCGCGTCGGCTTACAATGCCGCGGCCGACTCATCTGTCCGAGCTGCCTCTGATATTGCGGTCGTCCTTGTCGTCCGTCTCTCGCGGCCTGGTCTACATCAACATACCGGGCCGCACCTGTCTGCATGAGCTGTTTATTGAGGATGAGCAAGTCACAGCTTGGGTAGCCCGGTTTTCTTTCAACAAATTGGAGGCAAGTTATCATGTCTTATCAGCCGCCGTCTGCACTGGATGGATCAATGGTAGGTGCGCAAGTCGCCGCCACGACGGTTTGGTTAACTTCAAACAACCAGTTGGATGGAACCATTGGCCGAGTTGCTGACACGGCTCATACGGGATCATTGATAACCCGCCGCAGTCACCTCAACCTTCTGTGGATTTACATCACGCTATCAACACCAATGATATACACCTTATGCTATGGTCAATATGGAGAATCTCAAAGCCAATTCCTCGAGTCGTCTTGGGATTCGGGGGCTACAATGATATGACTCGGCAGCATTGGTCGGTTTCAATGCATTCAAGAACTCCCGGTCATTGGAGGGAAAAATAATTCGGTCCCGGAGGCTACCTCCATACTGGTGAAAAGTTTAAAGGCCATCAGAAAATTTCCGGCTTAAAAAGAAGGATTCCGGTTTAGATCCGGCTCAAGAGACTTGACATCTCCCACAAAGCACTGAAGCTCTTAATATCCGGTTTAAAATCCGGTTCAAGGGAAATTTATCTGCCACAAAGTTTTGAAGCTCTCAAATCCGGTTCAAGGTAAATTTGTCTATCACAAAGCTTTGAAACTATCAATATCCGGTTTTTCTGGTTCAAAAAGAATTTATCTCTCGCAAAGTTTGAGTTCTCAGGAAAAATTAAAGGGACCAAAAAGAGTCTGTTACAAAGCACAACCCAAACATAGGTACCCTGCTTTAATGACCATTGGGAGCTGATTGTATTCGAATTTAGCTTAAACCCTTTTAGTGTGACCTTGATCGTATTCGAATCAGAGTCGTTAAATATTCTCATGATCACTAGGGGGCTTCCTGATCAAACATAGGTCGTATTCGAACCAAAGAGAACATAGCTGTCGGTACCCTCTTGATCGGCACACTGCCGAGCTCACTAGGGGGCTTCTTGATCGTATTCGAATCATAGCTCAACCCCTTTTGGGAACC
The DNA here is from genome assembly GCF_018294505.1 of Triticum aestivum. NCBI lineage: Eukaryota > Viridiplantae > Streptophyta > Magnoliopsida > Poales > Poaceae > Triticum > Triticum aestivum. The sequence goes on along the minus strand of NC_057808.1, from coordinate 414,298,586 downwards.
GACGTGGATCGTATTCGAATCAGCGTTGTTAAACAACTCTCAAGGTCATTTGGGGGCTTCCTGTTCATACATAGGTCGTATTCGAACCAAAGAGAACATAGCTGTCGGCACCCTCTTGATCGGCAACGCCAAAGCCACTGGGGGCTATATGATCGTATTCGAATCTTAGCTTAACCCCTTTGGGATGGTTTTCCGATCGTATTCGAATCAGAAGCCTCAAAATTTTTGAAGTCTCTTTTTGCAAACAGTTTTTGGATTTTATTTGAAGCTCTTTTGATCATATCTAAAGTGTATATGAGTGGTTGCTATTTAACCCGGTTTGACTTTGGATGATAAGTCGCCATCATATGACAATCATAAACATTTGGAAGTCTTGATTTCTAAAGATTGGGTTATCACCCTTACTTCACAGGTCCTGTAAACCGGCAGTACAAATTCAATATCACAATGGTTATATGTGAGATATTATGACCCGCCCTTCGGTAAACCGTCAAGGGATTTTGTGATCTACTTGTGTGCAGGATAAGACTACATTTGGGTGGTTACCCATCCTGGCTTTTGATGTTAAGTCGCCAGGGCATATGTTGTTTAATCTCTGTGCAGGATTTACAGAGCTATGACTTAAATAAATGATTAAGTTCAAACCCATCATCAAAGATTGAAATTGGTGTCTCAAAAGGGTTATCAATTCTTGATTTTCTCAAAGGCTATAAGCCGCCGGGTTATAAAAGTTCCGGCTTACAATGGAGGCGTATTAAATTGCCATCGGCCAAGAGCTGCCGGGTATTTAAACTCCGGATTTACTTATCAACAGATGAGGTATTCAAAGTCGCTTTGGCGCACTGGCTATTATTTTATCAATGGATATGATTTATTATACAATGGAAGGAATAGTCCCGAGTCGCTGCAGGCTTACGACCCGGCACTTGGGGGCTACATTATTCAAATTGATATTATATCGAATATGCAAGTCCCATGTTACTGCCAGCATATACCATGGCACTTGGGGGCTAATGCAAAGTCATTTTTGCTCAACTTATTGAAGACCCGACTCATCACATTCTAAATGAGCCGGCCCTTGGGGGCTACCAATTGCTCCTGTCGAAAATTCAAGGTACACAAGCCTTAATCCGTTATATTGAAAGATCCACTACTCAGTTGGTAGGGTACAAAGCTGTTAACCTTGTGGACGTGGGTTCAAGCCCCATGGTGGAGATTACATCATATGCTGTTATTATCAATAAATCATATACAAGGTCCCAACTCGGTAATATCTTACTGACCCGGCCCTTGGGGGCTACATGTTGTTGGTCAAGTTTACATGATCATATTTACAAAGTCCCTGCTCATTATTGCAATAATGACCCAGCCCTTGGGGGCTACACTGGTTGAAGTTTTCATGAGTATAAGGCAATTACAAGTCCCAGGTTCCTGCAAGCATGACAACCCGACACTTGGGGGCTACAGGTGATATGCATATAAGAGAAAAAAAATTCGAATTCTCGGTTTGGAGCAGGCCAGATTAACCCGGTGTCTGCAACAATCATGACCCGGCATCATTTATTTATAACCCGGCAATTTTGGCAATCATAAATCAAGCCAATGTCAGCAAATGGATTATGAAGCTGGCCTATTGACTCAGATTTTCCAGGAGAAAATGTCAAGGACTTAAGGATGATCAGGTGCCGGCTTACAAGAATATTTAACCCAGAGCACAACCTGTCAAATTTGTTCTTGTGTTTGTTTTACAGGATCAGTTTAACATGGATAAATCCAAAATTAAACTCGGGGCTAATGTGGGGGATATACCCCGCGGTACGACCCGGCCGGACTTGGCGCTTCACCGATGACCCGCCGGAGGACTGACGACTCACGAGCCTAACGACTCACGAGCCTGACGACTCATGGATGGCCTCGATGGCGGGTCAGATAGAAGACAAGGCCCAAGGACCAGAGAGCCGGCTCATGTTTATGATGGGCCGGCTTAAGAACAAAGGGATGACGAATATTTCCTTTACGAGGAAGCAAGACCCGCACTTGTATTCAACTTGTAAGAAAAGATAGACAATCCTAGTCCTACTAGGACTCCACATGTAAGCCGCCTCTCCAACTTATATAAAGAGGGGCAGGGCACCCCAAAGAGGGACAAGCAACAAGAAATAATCTCTAGGGCTAGACACAAAGAGCCGGCTTACCGGCGACTCTCTCATGAGCATAATGAGACCTAGCCACAAACAGCATGTAGGGCTATTACCGGATGATGTTTCCCGGGGCCCGAAGCTGTCTAAATTCTTGTCTTGTGTTGCGTCTCTCGATTCCGCCCAACCCCTCTCAAGCTACCACATAGATGCGCTGGCCTCGCGACTAAGTCCTGACACTAAGGACATCTGCCGTGACAATTCCACGACAGTAACCATCAACGGCGACCGGCCTCCCATCTTGCCAGACGACCTTGTGAAAGCTCTTGGCATTGCGCACGGCATCCAAATAAGTGACTTGCTCGTCGAAGTCTGTCCGCCACCGGCTGATTTCTTCGTCAGGTTCCGGACAACTTTCGACTGCAGTCGTGTGTTCAAATCTTCTCGGCGTTTGTTCTGCGATGGCGCGCTGGTGAGCTTTGATCGGTGGCACCCAGGATGGGGCTCGGTGCCCTCTGAGCTTGAGTTTTTAACAAATCTTACCTTCCATGAATGAGCTTATCAACGACCTTGGAGGTGAGCTCGTAAGTATGTTTGTTCCTCCAGACAGCTGGGCTCTGACGGTTATGGCATGGATGAAGAAGCCGTCCACCATACCGAAGGTGATTGGTGTCGAGATACCGGTGCAGGAACCGGGGTTGTACTATTCGTCGCCACCAAGGCCGCCGCGGACCACGTTAGGGATGTACCTGTATCGAGTGTTCGTGCATGTCGAAGAAGTTGTCAATCCATCAATCGAAGTCCTGCCGCCGCCGCTGGTGCCAGGGTCTGTCGACGACGTCCATTACAGGAGTCAACGTCAGACTTTCCCCGTGTTGCTCGGAACGATGGATGGCACAGGGCCTACTCCATCGCGCGGCGGAGGCCATTGCTTCTTTGGGAGAAGAGGCAGGGCTGGCTGCCTGGATGTGCTCTAATTTGAGGGAACAACTGAATCTTGTCAGATACTAGTTAAATCCGAGCTATGGGTGTGAAGCACTGATGTGCCAGTACATTTGATTGTGACCTGTTCTAATTTTGTACCTGAACATTTTTTAGAAAGGGTTGTACCTCAACTTAATGTGCTAGCAGAACTTATTGTGTTGTCTGTCTGTTTTCTTTGCACAACATTCAAGATATTTCCCTTTCATTGATAAAGAAGATGAACCGTTATGTACAAGTTCGTCGGTTTCAACATAGCCCTACCCTTAGCGATCCACTACTTCCATCCTGATTGTGCCGCCTGCGTGAAATTTTTGTATGCAAGTTAAGTGTGCTATGATGTTCTATATGATTGTGTCAACTATATAAGTTTTTACTGAGCATCAGCAATGCATATGGCTGAAAGATGTATTTACGAGCATCGACCGATGGGTCTCTCTCTCTCTCTCTCTCGCACACACACACACACACGCACACACACATGCACACACGCACAAGTGGGACCCGTTGAATTATTTCTTTGCTCGTGACAGCTTTTAATTAGGTTCCACTGTAATCTAACTTTTTTCTTAAGTTATTAATTGAGCTCAGTGACTTCAAAAAGTTGTACAGAAGCCTTGTTTGGGCCTTTCCGGCATCGCTGAATGTGGGCTGAGTAGCCATGTTAGGTTGTACTATACTACACAGGCCTTTTTTTCAACATCAGCAATGCAATTGGGCCGACAGTTGTACACAATATCCGGGTCAACTTGTTATTCTCCACCCCGCTGGGCTGCAAACTTTCCTAGGAGGTGTGCATTAGGCTTAACAAGAAAATAGACTTTAAGAAATAATAAATGGGATGTAATTATAATAACTGGGCAGTAACTATAAAAAATGCACCAAACGCGTAATTAGTTTAAAAATATATTATTTTCGGAATTTGAAAATTTTAATTTCATTACTTGTTGCGCGCGCAATATTTCGTTGGATTTTAACGTAATACAACTTTATTTTGAAATTATATTTAATCTGACTAGAAATTTCGGATAAAATATTTCGGATCCCATAAAAATGTGGGAAGTTTTTTTAATTCTGTTTTGAGCGGTTGGTTGAAATTATTAATCGTTGTCCTAGCTAGAAAATGGGCTGTACTTTTAACAAACTGTAAATGGGCTGCAGTAAATTCCATTAGAATCAAAAAATGGGTTGTACATTCTTACAATTCGCAAATGGGCTATATGTTCTCTGCCACACACTTGTGGGCCTTCTAAGTTGACGCGTCCCCTAAAAAAAACTAAGTTGACGGGTATGCAAGGCTTTGTCAACAACACACGGTTCTGGTAGCTGTGGTCGTTGGATGTCGATCCAACGGATGTCGTGATTCTTCTTCAATCTCGGATATTCTTGCTTCAGCCGCCCAAAAAATGATTCCTCCCCCTGACATCTGGGGTGCACCGTTTCGGAGGCTGACCTGTGGGCCTACTAAGTTGACGCGTACCAAGGTCTTTGTCAACTTAGTCAATATAAACGATTCTTGCTGCAGTGACCGTACGATGTCCATCCAACGGCCGTAGTACTTCTTCAACCTCTGGTCTTCTTACTCCAGCCGCCCAAAGCAGCGTCGGTCGTGCCGCGTGCTCCTGCCTCCCATGGTCGGCTGTGATGCCGCGGAGGCCTCACTGCCCCGTACTACTCCCACCGCTGGCTAGGCCATCCCTCTACTCACCAACACCCCCTGTTATTCCACGGCGACGGCAGCCTCACACCGCAGCCGAACCAGTGAACCCTCGTACTCCTCTCCGCGCGACCTTCCACTACCGCGTCTTCCCCGGCTCCGCGTCGTCCCCTTCCTATGCCTCGCCGTCATCCACCGCCCTGGTGCTCTCGGCGCGGCGTGGTCAACGTGGTCAAGGAACGGCTTCCATCGGACGTGGACTGTACGTGGAGAGGCTGACAGCTGGGTCCACGACGGCAGCAAGGAAGTGCCTCCTTATTACGCAGAAAATAATGATTCCTCCACCTGACAGCAGGGACCCAACGGATGGGCCACCGTATTTCGCGCAAAAAAACGTTTCCCCCCTGACTGCTGGGACCCACCGGACGGGCCACCGTATTGCGTGAAAAAATGTTCCCCCCGCTGTCCGCTCGGACCCACCGGAAGTGCCTCCTTATTACGCACAAAAAAATGAATACTCCCCCTACTGGTTGGGGGTGGGAGGCTGACTTGTGGGCCTACTAAGTTGACGGGGACGGAGTGCTTTGTCAACTTAGTCAATATGAACGATTCTAGCTCCAGTGACCGTACGATGTCCATCCAACGGCCGTAGTGCTTCTTCAAGCTCTGGTCTTGTTACTCTAGCCGCCCAAAGCAGCGCTGGTCGTCCCGCATGCTCCTGCCTCCCGTGGCCGGCTGTGCTGCCGCGGAGGCGTCACCGCCCCCTACTATTCCCACCGCTGGCCAGGACCTGCGGCGACGGCAGCCTCACACCGCAGCCGAACCAGTGAACCCTCGTACTCCTCTCCGTGCGGGCTTCCACTGCCGCGTCTTCCCCGGCTCCGCGTTGTCCCCTTCCTAGGCCTGGCCGTCGTCCACCGCCCTGGTGCTCTCGGCACGGCGTGGTCAACGTGGTCTAGGAACGACTTCCATCGGACGTGGACTGTACGTGGAGAGGCTGACAGCTGTGTCCACGGCCGCAGCAAGGAAGTGTCTCCTTATTACGTGCAAAATAATTATTCTTTCACCCGACAGCAGGGACCCACTGGACGGGCCACCGTATTTCGTGAAAAAGCGTTTCCCCCTGACTGCTGGGACCCACCAGCTACATCTTCGCACGCAAGGAAGTGCGTCTGGGAAAAAAAATGATTCGCCCCCCTGACTGCTGGGACCCACCAGCTACATCTTCGCACGCAAGGAAGTGCCTGACAGTTGGGACCCACCTGGTCGAAGCGTGCATAGAGTTGTCATTCTGGTTGCGAACATGTACGTACATACTAGTCGATGTAGAGGCATGCACGTGTCATAGTAGAGGCGCGCACGTAGCATGTACACGTACGTATAGCGGCCAGTGTGCAAGAAAGAAAATACGGCCACGTACATACATACGGGCAGGGTCTCGAACGCCTACTCGCGCATACATACAGCCAGGGCTCGTGTACATGGCTGGGTTAGAACGGAGAAACAACGTCATCGTCATGTTCATGGGGAGCCAACCGGCTGGGTCGGAACAGAATGCGTCGTCGTGTTCATCGGGAGGGCTTGGACAGAACAGCCGATGGAAACGAGGCCTGGCGTACCGCAGAACGGAGGAAACGACCTTGTGTTCAACCGGCCACGTTTGAAACGGGATCCTGTTCATCGGGAGGGGTCTAGTGTACCGCAAAACGGAGGAAACGGATTTCCTACGGTCGAAACGGGTGTCCTGTTGATCGGGAGGGGTGTGGCGTACCGCAAAATGGAGGAAACGGACTTGTGTTGGAGTGCTTCGGTCGAAATGGGGTCCTGTTCATCGGGAGGGGTGTGGCGTACCGCAAAACGTGACTCCACGGGATACTGTTCATCTCCACCGTCGACCCCCTCCAGCCTCCACGGGCTACTGTTCATCCACCGTCGACCTCCTCCAGCCTCCACCTGTGACTGTTTATCCACGGGCTCCTGTTCATCCAGCCTCCACCGCGCGCTACTCCACCGGCTACTGTTCAACCAGCCCTCTCCATGGGCTTTTGTTCAACCACCCCTCCACGGGTTACTGTTCATCCAGCCCTCCACCGTCTACTGTTCATCCAGCCCTCCACCGTCTACTGTTCATCCTGCCCTCCACGGGGTGGTCCTGTTCATCCAGCCCTCCACGGGGTCCTGTTCATCCAGCCCCAACCGGCTCGATCGATTGGGGTACTGTTCATCCAGAGGCAACACCACGGGGTCCTGTTCATCCACCCCCACCGGGAACTGTTCATCCAACCCCCCCGCAACGCTCACTGTTCATCCAGAGGCAACATCGATCAGCTTCACTTAGCAGCAGTAGCGAAGGAATCGCTCGATCGGGTTCAGTTAACAGCCATCGATCGATCGCTCGGGTTCAGTAACGCGTAGCCTGCAGTGCAATCGCTCGGGTTCAGTTAGAGCCCAACGCCTCGCTCGGGTTCAGTTAGAGCCCAACGCCTCGCACACACGCGCGTACGTATGAGAGAAACGTGCATCGCTCGGCCCCCGACCACCCACCGTAACCGGGGACTCCCCGATATTTTCCACGCCCTCGCTTCTACCACGGTTTTTTCCGTCATGGACGGCCCAAAGAATGTCATGCAGCTGCGTCTCCGGCCCGCCCAGGACGAAAACCCCATTTTCTGTCATGATTTTTTTTCATAGAAGTAGGACCCCACCACATCTATGATGATACCGGGTTTTGTCACAATTGTCGTCATAGAAGTGTCATAAGTATGACAGATTTTTTTTCGTTCGGCCCAAAATGTCACGGATGTGTCTTTTTTTTGTAGTGCATCCAAGAGGAAATTGTGGATCGCCGAGTGACCGAGTTTGTGAAGGTTTGGAAGTCACCTGAAGACTTACCACGAGTGATTGGGCGAGGTCTCTGTGACCTTAGCTCAAGGAGAATACGGTGAGGACTGTGTGTCCTCAGGTTTACATACCTAGCCGCTCCAACAAGACGTACGACTGTCACAACAGTTGGAACTGGTCTACCAAGTCACTGTCTTCACCGAGCTACTAGTTCTATTTCCTCAACCCTTCCATTTCCTCATTCAGATACTATTGTACTTGATCGTTACTGTTTGAAGACTTTGACTGAAGACTTCCTCAATTTCCTCAATCCTATTTCTTCAGTTAACTTTTCTTCAGCCTGCTTATCCTGGTTTTTACGCTACTTGTACTCTGTGCTATTTTCCATTTCGTCATGATGACTGTGCTTCTATTCTTTCCGTTCGATCTATCCTAGAGTTTATTGTAGGGTACGAAACCACCTCAAAGTTACTAATAGCGGAGAACAAACGAAGAGATTATCGTAGGGTATGAAACCACCTCAAAGTTATCCTTTCTGATCGATCTATTCAAGAGTCCGTAGTAAAATAACACGAAGCTATTCTTGCCGTTCGATCTATCCTAGAGTTCGTACTAGAATAACACCTTAAGAGACAAATCAACCAAAACCCTAATGTCACCTAGATACTCCAATGTCACCACAAGTATCCGCGGGTATGATTATACGATATGCATCACACAATCTCTGTTTCATCTATTCAACCAACACAAAGAACTTCAAAGAGTGCCCCAAAGTTTCTACCGGAGAGTCAAGACGAAAATGTGTGCCAACCCCTATGCATAAGTTCACAAGGTCACTGAACCCGCAAGTTGATCACCAAAACATACATCAAGTAGATCACGTGAATATCCCATTGTCACAACAGATAAGCACATGCAAGACATACATCAAGTGTTCTCAAATCCTTAAAGACTCAATCTGATAAGATAACTTCAAAGGGAAAAATCAATCCATTACAAGAGAGTAGAGGGGGAGAAACATCATAAGATCCAACTATAATAGCAATGCTCGCGGTACACCAAGATCTTGCCAAATGAAGAACACGAGAGAGAGAGAGAGAGAGATCAAACACATAGCTACTGGTACATACCCTCAGCCCCGAGGGTGAACTACTCCCTCCTCGTCATGGAGAGCGCCGGGATGATGAAGATGGCCACTGGTGATGGATCCCCCCTCCGTCAGGGTGCCGGAATAGGGTCCCGCTTGGTTTTTGGTGGCTACAGAGGCTTGCGGCGGCGGAACTCCTGATCTAGGTTTCTTTTCAGGGGTTTCTGTATTTATAGGAATTTTTGGCATCGGTCTCACGTAAGGGGGGGGGGGTCTCCGAGACGTCCATGAGGCAGGGGGCACGCCCAGGGGGGTAGGGCTCGCCCTCCACCCTCGTGGATGGCTCGGGACTCTTCTGGCCCAACTCTTTTACTCCGGGGGCTTCTTTTGGCCCATAAAGAATAATCAAAAATTGGCACGTCAATTGGACTCCGTTTGGTATTCCATTTCTGTAAAACTCAAAAACAAGGAAAAAACAGAAACTGGCACTGGGCTCTAGTTTAATAGGTTAGTCCAAAAATCATATAAAATAGTATATAAATGCATATAAAACATCCTAGATGGATAATATAATAGCATGGAACAATCAAAAATTATAGATACGTTGGAGACGTATCAAGCATCCCCAAGATTAATTCCTACTCGTCCTCGAGTAGGTAAATGATAAAAATAGAATTTTTTATGTGGAATGCTACCTAACATATTTATCAATGTAATCTTCTTTATTGTGGCAAGAATATTCAGATCCACAAGATTCAAAACAAAAGTTTAATATTGACATAAAAACAATAATACTTCAAGCATACTAACAAGGCAATTATGTCTTCTCAAAATAACATGGCCAAGGAAAGCTTATCCCTACAAAATCATATAGTCTGGCCATGCTCCATCTTCATCACACAAAATACTCAAATCATGTACAACCCCGATGACAAGCCAAGCAATTGTTTCATACTTTTGACATTCTCAAACCTTTTCAACTTTCACGCAATACATGAGCGTGAGCCATGGACATAGCACTATAGGTGGAATAGAAGGTGGTTGTGCAGAAGACAAAAAGTGGGAGATAGTCTCACATCAACTAGGCATATCAACGGGCTATGGAGATGCCCATCAATAGATATCAATGTGAGTGAGTATGGGTTGCCATGCAACGGGTGCACTAGAGCTATAAGTGTATGAAGGCTCAAAAAGAAACTAAGTGGGTGTGCATCCAACTTCCTAGCTCATGAAGACCTAGGGCATTTTGAAGAAGCCCATTATTGGAATATACAAGCCAAGTTCTATAACGAAAATTCCCACTAGTATATGAAAGTGACAAAATAAGAGACTCTCTATCATGAAGATCATGGTGGTACTTTGAAGCACAAGTGTGGAAAAAGGATAGTAGCATTGCCCCTTCTATCTTTTTCTCTCATTTATATATATTTTTTGTTTGGCTTCTTTGGCCTCTTTTTTTTCATTGGCTTCTTCGGCCTCTCTTTTTTCTTTCCTCACACGGGACAATGCTCTAATAATGATGATCATCACACTTCTATTTATTTACAACTCAAGGATTACAACTCGATACTTAGAACAAAATATGACTCTATATGAGTGCCTCCGGCGGTGTACCAGGATGTGCAATGACTCATGAGTGACATGTATGAAAGAATTATGAACGGTGGCTTTGAGACAAATACGATGTCAACTACATGATCATGCAAAGCAATATGACAATGATGGAACGTGTCTTAATAAACGGAACGGTGGAAAGTTGCATGGCAATATATCTCGGAATGGCTATGGAAATGTCATGATAGGTAGGTATGGTGGCTGTTTTGAGGAAGGATATGTGGTGGGTTTATGGTACCGGCGAAAGTTGCGCGGTACTAGAGAGGTTAGCAATGGCGAAAAGGTGAGAGTGCGTATAATCCATGGACTCAACAATATTCATAAAGAACTCACATACTTATTGCAAAAATCTATTAGTCATCGAAACAAAGTACTACGCGCATGCTCCTAGGGGGATAGATTGGTAGGAAAAGACCATCGCTCGTCCCCAACCGCCACTCATAAGGAAGACAATCAATAAATATCTCATGCTCCAACTTCGTTACATAACGGTTCACCATACGTGCATGCTATGGGACTCACAAACCTTAACACAAGTATTTCTCAAATTCACAACTACTCACTAGCATGACTCTTATATCACCATCTTCATATCTCAAAACAATCATAAAGAATCAAAATTCTCATAGTATTCAATGCACTTTATATGAAAGTTTTTATTATATCCCTCTTGGATACCCATCATATTAGGAGTAAATTCATAACCTAAGCAAATTACCATGCTGTTTAAGACTCTCAAAATAATATAAGTGAAGCATGAGAGTTCATCTATTTCTTCAAAATAAAACCACCACCGTGCTCTAAAAAGAATAAGTGAAGCACTAGAGCAAATGACAAACTAGTCCGAAAGATATAAGTGAAGATCAATGAGTAGTCGAATAATTATGCAACTATGTGAAGACTCTCTAATATTTAATAATTTCAGATCTTGGTATTTTATTCAAACAGCAAGCAAAACAAAATAAAATAAAATGACGCTCCAAGCAAAACACATATCATGTGGTGAATAAAAATATAGCTCCAAGTAAGGTTACCGATGAACGAAGACGAAAGATGGGATGCCTTCCGGGGCATCCCCAAGCTTAGGCTCTTGGTTGTCCTTGAATATTACCTTGGGGTGCCTTGGGCATCCCAAAGATTAGGCTCTTGCCACTCCTTATTCCATAGTCCATCGAATCTTTACCCAAAACTTGAAAACTTCGCAACACAAAACTCAACAGAAAACTCGTACGCTTCGTTAGTATAAGAAAATAAAACCACCAATTAGGTACTGTTGTGAACTCATTCTAGATTCATATTGGTGTAATATGTACTGTATTCCAACTTCTCTATGGTTCACACCCTCCGATACTACTCAGAGATTCATCAAAATAAGCAAACAACACATAAAAAAGAGAATCTGTCAAAAACAGAACAGTCTGTAGTAATCTGATTTGTTCGAATACTTCTGGAACTCCAAAAATCCTACCAAATTAGGAAAACCTTAGCAATTTGTGTACTAATCTAGAGAAAAAAAGAATCAGATCAAAATCACATTTCTGTGAATTATCAAAACTAATTTACTGGGCGCAAAAGTTTCTGATTTTCAGCAGGATCAACACAACTATCACCGTAAGCTATCCTAAAGGTCTAACTTGGCACTTTATTGAAACAAAATATATAAAACATGATTACTACAGTAGCAAAATCATGTGAACACACAAAAACAGTAAGGGTAAATATTGGGTTGTCTCCCAACAAGCGCTTTTTTAATGCATTTTTAGCTAGGCATGATGATTTCAATGATGCTCACATAAAAGATAAGAATTGAAACATAAAGAGAGCATCATGAAGAATATGACTAACACATTTAAGCCTAACCCACTTCATATGCATAGGGATTTTTTGAGCAAACAATTTATGGGAACAAGAATCAACTAGCATAGGAAAGCAAAACAAGCATAACTTCAAGATTTTAAGCACACAGAGAGGAAACTTGATATTATTGCAATTCCTACAAGCATATATTCCTCCCTCATAATAATTTTCAATAGCATCTTGAATGAATTCAACAATATAGCCATCACATAAAGCATTATTCTCATGATGCACAAGCATAGAAATTTTATTACTCTCCACATAAGCCAATTTATTCTCATGAATAGTGGTGGGAGCAAACTCAACAAAATAATTATCTTGTGATTGAAAATTAAAACCAAGATGACAAGTTTCATTCTTATCATTATTATTTATAGCATACATGTCATCACAATAATCATCATAGATAGGAGGCATGCTTTCATCATAGTAAATTTGCTCATCAAGACTTGGGGGACAAAAAATATCATCTTCATCAAACATAGCATCCCCAAGCTTGTGGCTTTGCATATTATTATCATCATGGATATTCATAGAATTCATACTAACAACATTGTAATCATGCTCATCATTCAAATATTTAGTGCCAAACATTTTAATGCATTCTTCTTCCAACACTTGAGCACAATTTTCCTTTCCATCATTTTCATGAAAGATATTAAAAAGATGAAGCATATGAGGCACCCTCAATTCCATTTTTTTGTAGTTTTATTTTATAGACTAAACTAGTGATAAAGCAAGAAACAAAAAGATTCGATTACAAGATCTAAAGATATACCTTCAAGCACTAAGCTCCCCGGCAACGGCACCAGAAAGAGCTTGATGTCTACTACACAACCTTCTTCTTGTAGACGTTGTTGGGCCTCCAAGTGCAGAGGTTTGTAGGACAGTAGAAAATTTCCCTCAAGTGGATGGTTTATCAATCCGTGGCAGGCGTGGGATGAAGATGGTCTCTCTCCAACAACCCTGCAACCAAATAGCAAAGAGTCTCTTGTGACCCCAACACACCCAGTACAATGGTAAATTGTATAGGTGCCGTAGTTCGGCGAAGAGATCGTGATACAAGTGCAATATGGATTGTAGATTTAGGTTTGTTTAATCTAAAAATATAAAAACAGCAAGGTAACTAATGATAAAAGTGAGCGAAAATGGCATTGCGATGCGTTGAAACAAGGCCTAGGGTTCATACTTTCACTAGTGCAAGTTCTCTCAACAAGGATAACATAATTAGATCATATAACTATCCCTCAACATGCAACAAAGAGTCACTCCAAAGTCACTAATAGCAGAGAACAAAGGAAGAGATTATTGTAGGGTACGAAACCACCTCAAAGTTATCCTTTCTAATCGATCTATTCAAGAGTCCGCAGTAACATAACACGAAGCTATTCTTTCCGTTCGATCTATCCTAGAGTTCGTACTAGAATAACACCTTAAGACACAAATCAACCAAAACCCTAATGTCACCTAGATACTCCAATGTCACCACAAGTTTCCGCGGGTATAATTATACGATATGCATCACACAATCTATGATTCATCTATTCAACCAACACAAAGAACTTCAAAGAGTGCCCCAAAGTTTCTATCGGAGAGTCAAGACGAAAACATGTGCCAACCCCTATGCATAAGTTCACAAGGTCACTGAACCCGCAAGTTGATCACCCAAACATACATCAAGTAGGTCACGTGAATATCGCTTTGTTACCACAGATAAGCACATGCAAGACATACATCAGGTGTTCTCAAATCCTTAAAGAATCAATCCGATAAGATAACTTCAAAGGGGAAACTCAATCCATTACAAGGGAGTGGAGGGGGAGAAACATCGTAAGATCCAACTATAATAGCAAAGCTCGCGGTACATCAAGATCGTGCCAAATCAAGAACATGAGAGAGAGTGAGATCAAAGACATAGCTACTGGTACATACCCTTAGCCCCGAGGCTGAACTACTCCCTCCTCGTCATGGAGAGGCCCGGATGATGAAGATGGCCACCGGTAATGGATCCCCCCTCCGGTAGTTTGCCGGAACAGGGTCCCGATTGGTTTTTGGTGGCTACAGAGGCTTGCGGCGGCGGAACTCCCGATCTAGGATTCTTTTTGGGGGTTTCTGTATTTGTAGGAATTTTTGGCGTCGGTCTCACGTCAGGGGGGTCTCTGAGTCGTCCACGAGGCAGGGGGCGCGCCCAGGGGGGTAGGGCTCGCCCTCCATCCTCGTGGATGGCTCAGGACTCTTCTGGCCCAACTCTTTTACTCCGGGGGCTTCTTTTGGTCCATACAAAACCATCAGAAATTGGCACGTCAATTGGACTCCGTTTGGAATTCCTTTTTTGTAAAACTCAAAAACAAGGAAAAAACAGAAACTGGCACTGGGCTCTAGGTTAATAGGTTAGTCCCTAAAATCATATAAAATAGCATATAAATGCATATAAAACATCCTAGATGGATAATATAATAGCATGGAACAATCAAAAATTATAGATACTTTGGAGACGTATCATTATGCATGCATCTGAGTACTTATTCCGCTGCTAGTCGTTCGTCACTTAGGAATTTCCTCACCCTGAAATTCCCCAGTGACGAATTTGTAAAAATCGCCTATTCACCCCCCTCTAGTTGATATAACGCACTTTCAATTATTATCAGAGCAAGGTACTCCCTTGTTTTGTGTAATTTTGGTTTAACCGCCTGGAGTTTTAGTTATGTCGACCGCATGTATGATCAATGTCTCTGCTGGGTGTCCTACCTTCGATGGGACAGACTACCCTTACTGGAAGAATAAGATGCGAATGCATCTTTAGGCAATTGACAACGATCTCTGGTACGTTGTGGAAAACGACGTTACCTTTGTCACCCCTACCATCAACGCTGCTGATGTGAAGAGATTCAAGCAACTCGACTCTCAAGCGAAGAACATCACATGTGGCCATCTGAGCAAAGGGCAGTATGGCAGAGTGAGTACTTTGGAGACGGCTAAGCTTATCTGGGATAGGCTGTCCAAGGTCAACGAAGGAGTCTCAATACAGCGGGACTCTCGAGTTGACGTTCTTCGCAATCTCTTCAACCGCTTCAAAAGACTCGACAATGAAAATGTCCAGCAAACCTTTGATTGCCTCACTGACATCCCAAATGAGCTTCAAGCACTTGGTGCCACTGACATCACCGACCATGAGGTAGTGAAGAAATTGCTGAGATCGCTTGATTCCTCATTTGACACTCTTGCACTGATGATATAAGAACGTGGAGACTACAAGTCACTTGATCCCGCTGATATCCTCGAGAGACTAAACACTCATGAGTTCCAACTTGCTGATAAGAGAGATCTCTATGGGACGAGCGATGGCAGATCTCGCGCTTTGCGGGCCAAGGCAGTCTCTGAATCTGAAGGTGAGGATTCTGGTAGCAGCCTTGGTGATCCTTAAGAACTGGTCCAGGAGCTAGCAATGCTCGTGAGGAAATTCCAGGAGTTCTCAAGACGTGGTCGCTTTGGTAAATCCTCAAGAAGTGATGACATGAGATCAGATTCCTCATCTCGTGACTATAAGAAGAGAACTTGCCATAAATGCAAGAAACCTGGTCACTACATTCAAGATTGTCCTCTGTGGGAAAAGAAATCAAAGAATAAGAAATACAAGGATTATAGTTCTGATGACTCAAAGAAGAAGAAGAAATCTTCAAAATCTTCATCATCAAAATCCTCGAAGTCTTCATCTCACAAGCAGAGCAGCTCCAAGAAGGCTCAAGCATTCATTGGCAAGGAAATGGACTCTGAAGCTGAATCTGAGGAAAATGAGGAAGAGGAAGCATCTGAGGAGTCAGAATCTGGTGTGGCGAGCCTAGCCCTTGCTACTGCTTTCGTCAGCAAGTCCATCTTCAACTATGAGGAGAATGACTTCCCCAACATAGCTGATGACGGTGATGATGACTACGCTCCCACATATTGCTTCATGGCAAAGGATGCCAAGGTACTCAATTATCCCTCCTCTGAATCAAGTGAGGATGAATCTGATGAAAACCTCAAGCCTAGCTACTCAAAACTTGCTAAGATTGCTGTGAAACAACAAAAAGCTTTTGAAAAGTTTCAAAATATGCTAGACAAAAGTGATGACCTATTGGGTGAAGAAATGGATCACACTCAAACCTTGACTGATAATCTCGAGAGACTTCAGTCCAAGTTTGATAACCTTCAGAGTGATCATAACACTCTCTTATCTGATCATGAGAAGCTTTCTTATGAATTTGTCAAAGAAAGCAAGATCTTGAGAAGCTAAGTGTGAGTTATGAAGATCTTCAGAAGGAACGTGATTCGTTGCTTGCTTGAAAGATCAGTGTCACTCAGGAAGAATTCATTCCACCATGTTTGAAATGCATTGAACGTGAATCTGCTAATTCTTCACCTGAAAGTTCAAATGCTTCTATTGTTGCAAATTCTTTAGCTGTCTCTGCTATCACAAATTCCTCATCTGAGGATGCTACTAGTATCACTGACAATGCAGGGCTGAAGGAATTGTATGTGACAGGCATGTACAAAAGCCTCAAAGGGCATCAAGTACTCTGTGATGTGCTTAAAAAGCATATCCTCAACAGGAACCCTAGGAAAGAGGGTATTGCCTTTGAGAGGAAACTGAATGCTGATGGCACCTACTGGAAACCTGAGAAGTACGCCAAAACCTCATGGGTTGCTGCAAAAGGACCTCTCATAGATCCATGCACTTTATCTGGCTTTACATGTGAATCTTCATATTCTTGTGATGAGTCATTTGACTCCAACTATAAGCTGTTCAAAAATCAGAATGGTGAAGTATTTGCTAGATATGTTGGCACTAATGCAGGAATGGTCCCCCTATGAAGAAAAATCTGGGTTCCCAAAAGGTGCCTTGAAAGTCTTCAGGTGAATGTCATCATGACACCGCCTGTGAAGAATAGGAACCCCACATCAAATTCTTCATATGGATCCAAGTCCTCATATGGACCAAATTCCTCACATGGATTAAAGTTCTATGAACATCATCGTGGTAACACTTCTGTTTTGCAGGAAAGATCTAAGGGCTATGAATATGTGCATTATTCTTCAAACCATTATGTTCATAACTCCTTGAAGAATTTCTCTGCTTATTCATATGCTTACTCTAACCCCTCTTATGTGAAACGAAGTGGATTGGATTCTATGCCACCTTTCTCTTATGGAGCTCGCAGAATGATAAACTCTTTGCCACCCCTCCAGATGTGGGTGGTGAAGAAAAATAACTAATCTCTTATGCAGGGTTATGGCATCAGAAGGCTGGCTATGGCATCGACGACTTGGTCATGCTGGCATGAGGAACTTGCATACTCTTGCGAAGAAGAAGCATGTCATTGGCATCGAGGATGTCAAATTCCTCAAGGATCACCTGTGTGGAGCTTGTGAAGCTGGAAAGATGATCAAGGTCAAGCATTCCTCAAAGACTATCATGACTACCTCTCGTCCATTTGAATTGCTTCACATGGATATCTTTGGCCCTACTCATTATGCCACATTCACCAATGCTGCATCATTATATGGCTTTGTTATTGTCGATGACTATTCTCGTTACACATGGGTGCATATCATCACTTACAAATATGAAGTGCAGGAAGTCTTCAAACGATTTTCCTCGAGGGCTTCAACCAACTTTGAAGTGAAGATAAAGCACATCAGAAGTGACAATGGGACCGAGTTCAAGAACACTGGTCTTGATGACTATCTTGATGAACTTGGTATTACTCACGAGTTATCTGCTCCTTATCTCCTCAGCAGAATGGCGTCATGGAGTGCAAGAACATGACTCTTGTTGAGATGGCTGGCACTATGCTTGATGAATACAAGACGCCTCGTCACTTTTGGCCTGAGGCAATTGATATTGTATGCCACATCATCAACATGGTATATCTTCACAAATTCTTTAAAAAGACCTCATATGAACTCCTCACTGAAAAGAAACCCAATGTGAGTTATTTCAAAGTCTTCGGTGCTAAATGTTGGATTAGAGATCCTCATCACAATTCTAAATTTGCACCGAAAGCACATGAAGGTTTTATGCTTGGTTACGGAAAGGACTCGCACACCTACAGAGTCTTCAACACCGTTCATCACAAGGTTGTTGAGACTGTAGATGTGCGGTTCGATAAAACTAACGGCTCGCAAAGAGAGCACCTACCTCCTGTGCTAGATGAAAAGTCACTTGAGGAAACCATCAAGTTCAAGGCTACTGAGGATGTCATTCCTACCGAAGAATCTACTGAAGAAGTCATTCCAGAACGTGAAGAACATCATGCTGGTGCACCTGAAGAAAATGGCTCTGAAGAAAATGCTGAGCCAACTCAACGTCGCCAACCCGCTCATCCTCGCGTTGCAAATGAAGTGCAGATCGAGAAAATCATCAACGACTTCAACGCACCAGGTCCTCTCACACGCTCAAAGGCTTCACATTTGTCTAACTTTTGTGGGCACTTTGCTTTTGTCTCTATCAGAGAGCCCACCAAAGTAGATGAGGCATTTCTGGAGCCTGAGTGGATTCTAGCGATGCAAGAGGAATTACATCAGTTCGAGCTCAACAATGTCTGGCAACTTGTCAAGCGACCAGACCCTCGCAAGCACAATATCATCGGCACCAAATGGATCTACCGCAACAAGCAAGATGAAAATGGCCTTGTGGTGAGGAATAAGGCACGGCTTGTAGCTCAAGGCTACACACAGGTTGAAGGAATTGATTTCGATGAAACTTTTGCACCTGTTGCTAGACTTGAGGCTATTCGCATATTAATTGGTTATGCTAACCATCATAATATCATCTTATATCAAATGGATGTGAAAAGTGCATTCCTCAATAATAAGCTTGAGGAAGAAGTATATGTTGCTCAACCCCCAGGTTTTGAAGATCCAAAGCATCCTGACAAAGTATTAAGACTCAATAAGGCCCTCTATGGCCTCAAGCAGCCCCATCGGGCGTGGTATGATACTTTGAAGGAATTCCGCATGAAGAAATGCTTCAAACCCGGTTCACTTGACCCAACTCTTTTCACCAAAACCTATGATTCTGAATTATTCGTGTGCCGAATATATGTTGATGATATTATCTTTGGCTCTACTGACCAACGTTACAATGACAAATTTGCCTATATGATGAGTGTGGAATATCAAATGTCTATGATGGGAGAGTTGAAATTCTTCTTAGGTCTTCAAATTCGTCAACAACGCAATGGAATCTTCATATCTCAGGAGAAATACCTCAAGGATGTGTTGAGGAAATTCGGCATGCAAGATTACAAAGGCGTCAAAATCCCTATGCCCACAAATGGCCATCTATGCACTGATGAAAACGATATTGACTTTGATCAAAAGGTATACCGCTCCATGATTGGCTCTTTATTGTATCTATGTGCATCTAGGACATATATTATGCTTAGTGTTTGCATGTGTGCTCGATTTCAAGCTACACCGAAGGAATCACACCATAAGGCTATGAAGCATATTCTTTGATATCTGGCTCACACTCCAGCACTTGGATTATGGTATCCCAAGGGCTTGGATTTTGATCTCATTGGATATTCTGACTCTGATTATGCTGGTGATCGTGTGGACCGCAAGTCAACATCAGGCACATGCCATTTCCTCGGACGTTCCTGGGTATGTTGGTCCTCGAAGAAACTGAACTTCGCATCACTCTCTACTACTGAAGTTGAGTACATTGCTGCTGGTTCGTGCTGTGCTCAATTGCTATGGATGAAGGAAACCCTCAAGGACTACGACATCAATGTGAAGAATGTGCCTCTCTATTGTGAGAATGAGAGTGCCATCAAGATTGCTCATAACCCATTTCAACACTCGAAAACAAAGCACATCCAGATTCGTCATCATTTTCTTCGCGATCATGTGTTGAAGGGTGACGTCTCTATCGAGCACGTGAAGACTGAAGAGCAGCTAGCCGATATCTTCACAAAGCCCTTGGATGAGAAGAGATTTAGCAAGTTGCGGTGTGAGCTAAATATCTTAGAATCTTCGAGTGTCCTTTGAAAAGGACACACATCCTAACACTTATGCAAAATTGATGACTTAGATGTGCAACACACGAAGTAACGTTTTCCTTCAATCAATGAAGACTAACCCCTCTAAGTGTGAAGAAATTAACGAAGAATTTGATTCTCAGAGCCCCACGGCAATTGTACGCGGCGTCTGAAATCATCATTCTTATACGGTGGGTCACGCCACCAACAAAAGTTGAAAATCTTCAATTTGAGTTTTTTTTGTTTTTGAATTTCCTCTGTTGTTCAAATTCAACTTTGCAGAGTCTTCACTATTTCCGTCGTTGTTCTTCATTGACTTTATATATATATTTGAGTTTTCAGTCCTCTACAACATTCACTTATTGCTAATTCTTCAAGTTGACTTTTCTGCTAAGTGAATGTGATCGGACCCTTCCCCCTCTATGCTAAACTCAACCCAGTCTGTTCACAAATTCTTCATGTGCGTTCTATTTGAAACCCGTTCGAAATCTTCACTGTGTCCTTGTCAACTAAAGAATTTGCGAACGAAACTTTAAAATATTCTTATCTCAAATTTTTGGTTTTTGCCGCTCAAATCGTTCCGCATCCCACGATAAGACTTATCTATTCACCCATGATCTCACACGATCTCCACCTCACTGTACGTGGGTGACACATGTCGCTAGGATGAGAAGGGTCAGGAGCATGTTCGTCCATTTTCCTCGGGCGAGCGGTTTTTCACCTCGGTTATAAATACCCCTCACCCTCCTCAGACTGCATTTACCCCGCTCGACCTCACTCCCGTCGCTCGAGCTCTCTGACCTAGCGCCGCCGCTACTTCCATCGTTGCCGGTGAGGTAGAGCTTCACCGCCTCAACCCCGTCACCATCGTACTCGCGCCAGCCGCGGAAATCTTCACTCCGTCGCCGCCAAGTTAGGGCGTGGAAGATCGGAATGGACGAACTTCCCATCTACAAATCCTAGTTCGTCGTGATCTTCGTCAAGGGTAAATAAAATTTATTTTTACTGTCCTTGTTGATTTTGATGATTTTCAGAAAATCTTCAAAAGGTGTTTATTCTTCAACTTCCACACACTTAAACACCTCACACAAGCATCTGTTCTTGATCTGTTTCTCTAAGCAACGTTTTTCTTCAAGATTCCTCAATTGTGTGGATTTTTCAATCTATACAACTCTGGAACCTAAGTCAAAGAACACTTAGTGAAATTCCTCAAGACACCTCTAGTCAAATTCCTCAAACTTGTTCATTTTGAAAAACTTCTGAGAACGCATATGACCTCTCCAAATTCTTCGCACCTATACTCTGTTCACAAGTACTCATGTCCGCTGCTGAATCACTAGGTTCTCATCAACTTAACTCATTTGTAGTGTTCCTCGAAGACAAGTTACATACCTCTTCAGCGAATTTGATTGTTCAAAATCCTTAGCTAAAGAAAATTGCTGATGGCAAGAGACCTCAGAAGGGAGGCAAGAAACCAGAAGTAAATACAGCGTTTGAGATTCCTGATGACATTTATGTAGAATATTGCACTCCTGATGAAGCCAAACATGGCAAAGAGAACAAGAATCAGCGCAAGGTGTGCATATAGAGGATTGAGAGAAGATGGGCATGGGAATGGAGGGAGTACAGATATGTAACTCCAAAGTACATGAAGAAATTCGCTCTACACCCTCCTTGCCCAAGACCTCCATTGGCACCTGGCCAAGTAGCTGATCCCACTAGCCTGAAGCGCGGTGAGGACTATCCTAATGAATGGGCTAAACGGCAAGCTAAGTTGGCCAAGATGGCTAGAGAAGCAGTGAGGAAATTCAATGAAGATTCTGCTGCTGCCGCTGCTGTGGCCTCTCCTAGCAAGCCCAAGAAGGCTATGCCCAAGAAGCCAGCTCGAAAGCCCAGTTCCTCAGAAATGCCCTCACGGCCAAGCTCTTCAAAGCCCTCACGACATATTACTCAAGCAGCTCCAGTTCCCCCTGTTGCAAAACCTTCAGCTGCTCCTGCAAAGTCCTCAGCACCTGCGCATCTCGCCTCTTGCCAAAGGACCACATGCATCTCAATTGCTTCAGGAGCATCTGCAAGTTCTTCAGCTCCTCTGCAGTCCTCAACTGGCCCAACCTTGCTGAAGACAAAGGCCACTGATGGACGAGGCATAAAACCAAGTCCTCACAAGAAGCAGGCTGCCTTCCATGTGCTGTCAAGTGAAGGCGAAGCTGATGATGAAGAACTAGCTGAAATCATCAGAGACAGACAGCAACGGCCCTCTAGAGCCAAAGGCACCAATGTGCCTCTTCTACTAGATCCCAAGTTGATCCTGGACTTCAATGATCTCTGGCACAAGGATCCAAACACTCCTATGCCTGATTTCAATCTCACACCTGACCAAAGTCACATGTTGACGACCTTCATAGGCAAAGAAAAATGGAAGTTTGAAAAGGCCAGACAACTGAAGAAAGCTCAATACAAGAAGGAGCGATTTTTGAAGAAGAATGTTGTCAAAATTATAACTGATGAACTTGTGGCCATGCAAGCTGAGATCAAAACACTCAGTGATGAATTTGACGCATACCGTGCAGATTGGCTGGGAGCCAAAGTTAGATTTGTCAGAATGGCGGAGGGATTCACCTCAAATGTTGCAGCCTCAACGCAACGTGAATCTCCTCAGACTGAAGCATCTGCTCAGCCTACTGAAGAACATGCCAGCACCGCTGATGAAGATCAGACTGCTGAAGAAAATGAGAGCACCAGGGCTGATGAAGACATTCCGGCCGCTGAAGAAACTGCGAGGACAACCTCTAGTGTTGCGCCTGAAGACACAGACAATGCCAGGGCAACTGCATCAGTTGCGCCTGAAGAAACTGCCCCAATTCCTCTGCTCCTCCTGCACCAACGGCAAGTCCTATCCTTCCTTCTGCATCAGAAGCGAAGAAAACCAAAGCTGCAGAGCGAGCAGCTATGAAGAAAGGGAAAGCATTCGCTTCCTCAGAGTCTTCACCTCCAAAGAGAGTGAAGACTTTGACAAGCTCTTATGAAAATCCCATAGATGTTGTTCCTATATCAAGCATGCCATCAAAGGAGATTGTTCACTTTGGTGAAGAATATGTGATTCCAAGGGAATCTAATGAAGAAGATCCTTTTGCGACTATGTCTGAGCAGATTGATGAAGAAATTGAAGTGGAAAATGTCACTTCAACTCCACTGGTATCATCGCCCATGCCTCAGTTCAGAGCTGAAGAGGCAGGAGTTGAGGAAATTGATGAAGAAGATGAAGATGTGGATATTGGGTGTTCAACGCCAATTCTGAATGATGACTTCTAGGAAAGTCATCACCCAATTCACCACTTTACACTCCTCTGCAACAGATTCCTCAGTCCCCGGTTCAAACTGAAGAAATTCATACGGGCTCTGAAGAACATCAAGATTCTCTTCTCACTATTTATGAAGAAGTTCCAACCACTAGTGCTGATGTAAATATAGTTGAAGAAATGGAGACCCAGGCTGCTGCTGATGACACTGCCACTGAAATTCCTCAGCCTGCGGCTCCAGAGTCTGTGATTCAAGAGGCTGTGGAAACTTTGACTGACAATCCTCAGCCCAAGCCAAAGAATCCTTTCTCCAAGAAGCAAAAGTTCAAAGCTGAAGATTTCTTCAATGAGCACATTTTTCTTCACTGACTACAATCCCTATGACTATGCAAGACTTCGTCGCAAATGCTTCTGGACAGCGAGTCAAATGAATTTCTATTCTTCACTGCTATTCGATAATGACAA
The DNA here is from genome assembly GCF_018294505.1 of Triticum aestivum. Taxonomy (NCBI): domain Eukaryota; kingdom Viridiplantae; phylum Streptophyta; class Magnoliopsida; order Poales; family Poaceae; genus Triticum; species Triticum aestivum. The sequence goes on along the minus strand of NC_057808.1, from coordinate 414,274,623 downwards.
GATCTTTGACCATGAGCAAATTCCTCATGTGGATATGGAGTCGCTGCCCTGCTTCACCCTAGTCCTCAGTGTTCTTCATGATGCTGGGCTGCTTAACTTCTGCACCGACATCTGCGACTGGAATGAAGAACTCATTCTTTAATTCTATGCCACGCTGCACATTACAGGCAATCTCGAAGATGTGAATTCATGGGTATTGTACTGGATGACTGAAAATACTCACTTCAAAGCACCGACCACTGAATTGCTTCATGCCGTCCCAGTCAGTCCTCCTGTTTTGAAGGTGCAAGGCTCATCTATGCTGACCCTGAACTATCTGATCATCTGATGCAAGTGTTGATGAAGCCTTTGAAGCCAGGCCAAGCTCCAAGGACCAAATTCCTCGTCAAGGAATTGTTCTATGTGCCAAGGACTGTGTACAGGATGTTGAACAAGACCCTTAGTCCAATCAAGGGCCACAACTCTGATGAAGAAGAGGTTGTTGGCATCATGAAGAATCTGCTTTTCAACATCATACATGGTATTCCTATCAACTACCATGATTTCTTCATGAGGACCTTGGCCAATGTCGCTCTTTCACCGTTTGAATTGAAGCCTTACGCTCCCTGGATCATGAGATTCATCAGATCAAGGTCTTCAATCTACTACAAGGCTGATACTCTCAATCATGCCAGCTACTTGCCCCCAATTGAAGTCCTCAAACGGACTATTTCCCCATCTGATGAGAAGGGCAAGGCTGCTGTTATTGATGAAGGCACACGTCCATTGGATGGACTGTTTCGCAAAGCAACTTCCTACTCCGCCAATGATGACTCTACCACTCATGACACTGCCGCAAATGCTTCAAAGCAAAATCCTCAAGCCACTGCTCCAAGGGTGAGGACTGATCATGAGCTTATCCTCAGTCTTCATCAAAAGGTCAATCGCAACCACAAATGGGTCAAGTGATAGTTTGGTTCAATTCTTCAGAACATGAAAATCCCGCAGAACTCTGTGAAGAAGAACCATTACTGTCTGCATGAAGTATTTTATCGCACCTGGGCTGTATTGTCTCACCTCTCTGGTGAAGAAGATCTCAAGCAGATGGGCTTCAAGAAGGACTTTGACTGGTCTCAGCCACCTTCGAAGAAATTCAAGAAGCTCAAAGTTCCTCACTTGGTGGCCAGCTCATATTCTTCATCGCGCGAGACTGATGAACATGAAGACTTGGACAACACTGCGGCAGGCCCTACATAATTGGACGACCCCAACAACACTGGCGCTCCTCCATCGACTTCATGATGTTATTCTTCAGGGGCGTTAGTCCTCATTTTCGCCCCTTTTGGTCATTCGATGACAAAGGGGGAGAAATTTGGGTTAGTCTTCAAGCGGGTGGTCTGATACTTTTTGCTAAGTTACAACTCTTGTTCTTCTGACGTATTTGTTAGATCAAGTTGTAAACTTAACTCTGATGGTGGTCTGATACTTTTTCTCTGTTTTTCTGCATGCTATTTCCTCATATATGTTAATGCACGCATGTTGAATTACATCAGTCACCATATTTCATCATGCATTTCAAATTCTTCATATCGTATGTTAAATGCGTGCATTACAAGATATAGGGGGAGATCTCCATGATTCTACTCTACAATGTGCATTGCTATTAAAAGCGAATTCCTCACAGGTGCACATCTTCAGGGGGGTTCTTCTATTTCTTGTAATCAAATTCCTCAACTTCAGCATTTACACTTCATATATTATCCCCGTTGAAAACTTAACCTATATTTTCATCAATCACCAAAAAGGGGGAGATTGTAAGCGCATCTAGTGCCCCTTAGTGATTTTCGTGTATTGAAGACTTATAGGTTAAGGGACTAATGTGTTTGTGAGTGTACACAGGTCTATAAGTCTATGAGGAGTTTGATATTTACATAGAAAGTCGACCCCTAAAAATGAATGTCTTCAACTATCGACTTTCGGTTTCTGAAGACTTTGAAAATGAAGAAATTGGTGTGACCTTGAAGACTTGATATTCATGCGAGGATTATGAAGCGCGAAGACTATTGTTTTCATAGTTTTGTTTTTCTCTTTTTTGAGTCATAGGAAACACCGTACTGTTAAAGCGGGTCGAGGTAAAACTAAGGAAAAGTTTCCAAGTGATGCTCATCTCAAAATCCTACACCTATCAATCCTTTCGAGTGAAGCCATTGGAAATCTCATATAGTTCAGTCAATTTCTTCAGTGACAGAGACGAAGATCTTCTGGTCTCCGAGGAATTTGTTCTGACTAAGGAGTTAGTAATTCGCCAGTGTGGAATGCCTACAAGTGAGGAACATGATAGCCCTAAGGAATTTGATACTAAAATATCCGACCGTTGTTGTGCTACGCGCCAGCTGTCCCAAAATATCAACCCACCTAACGGTCATATCATTGAAGGGCATTTATGTCTTATCATGTCGGGCTACTCCCTAGGCTATAAATAGCCGCCCCCTACAACCACTAGTTGGTTGGCTGCTCCGAGAGAAACTGACACTTGTCATTGAGAGCATCCCATCCTCCGAGGACTTTGAGCGAAAATCATCAAGTGAGGAAAACCCAAACCGAAACACCTACAAACCTAAAGTGATTGAGCATCACTGAAGAGATTGTTCCTGTGTGGAACCGATGCTTGTTACCTTTGAGGACTGTGCATCCTCCAGACGGTTAGGCATCATGGTCGAGAGCATCCAAGAGGAAATTGTGGATCGCCGAGTGATCGAGTTTGTGAAGGTTTGGAAGTCACCTGAAGACTTCCTCACCCTGAAATTCCTCAGTGATGAATTTGTAAAAATCGCCTATTCACCCCCTCTAGTCGATATAACGCACTTTCAGGGACCCAACCAGCAGGTGCCCGCTCCCAAACCAGGGGAGAGGGTGGTCTGCGTTCCCCACCTTGTAAGAGGTCTCGGGTTCCTGCTGCACTGCTTCGTGCATGGGGTAATTTATACTATGGGCTGGACTTCCACCACATGGCCCCGAACTCCATCCACCACCTCGCCTTGTTCATCACGGTCTCCGAAGCCTTCCTCCGCATCAAGGCGCACTACGGCCTATGGATAAAGATCTTCGGCTTCAAGCCGAAGTCTAGCGGCTCAAATCTGGCAGAGTGTAGAGGGGCCATGGTCAGCAAGAATCATAAGGCCAACTACTTCAAGGGAACTTTCATAGAGACTGTCAAGAGTGGCAGCACGAGTGGTTCTACTTCACCGAGTCGCTCGTCGCTGGCCAGTCCGAAGTCCCAGCCTTTTCGGCCGGGCCCTCGAGGAAACTCGTGTCCTGGAAGGAGAAGGCATCGCCTGGGGGAAGAGGCACTCATCAAGAAGATCAAGTGGTGGTCGAATGAGAAAAACCTCCAGCTAGCAGATATGGTGAACGTCATGCTCCACCTTCGCGTCTTGCCGCTCCAACTTTTGGCCACCTCGATGTGGGAGCACAAGTCCGAGGACGCAGGGTACGTCCTCAACTTCTCCCGCTCCACCTTGGCGGGCATGTGGACATGCTTGTTCAAGTTGCCCGAAGACAAATTCCCTTCGGAAGGGCACGACCTCGGCTTCGAAACCTGATACGACGCCCCTGATAATCCCCAAGTGCAAGGAATCATTGTAGCAATTTCCCAAGGTGGAAGTGCTAAGTATGATGTGTCAAACCCACAAGGAGCTAAAGGTAAGATTAATATTCTCTTAAGTCCTATCTGCCACTCATACGACTCTATGTACACCGAACGTCTGCTTCCATCTAAAAACGAGAAATAAAACTACGTTGTGGGTATGAAGAGGATAGCTTTGCATGATATCGGAGAACTAAAATATAAAAGTAGGTGCTGTTAACATAAATTTAGAATATATTACTATATATTATAAGTAGCGAGTGTGGAATAATGATGGGTCGGTGTGCGGAATTGTCCTAGGCAATTGTTAACAAGATCAGTGGTCGTTATTGCAATTTTATATGAGGGAGAGGCATAAGCTAACATAATTTCTCTTCTTGGATCATATGCACTTAAGATTGGAACTCTAGCAAGCATCTGCAACTACTAAAGATCATTATGGTAAAACCCAACCATAGCATTAAAGTATCAAGTCCCCTTTATCCCATACGCAACAACCCCCTTACTCGGGTTTAAGGTTCTGTCACTCTAGCAACCCACTATAAGCGAATCATGAATGTATTGCAACACCCTACATCGGAATCCTTCATGTGTGCGCGCCACGGAAGGCACCATAGGACAGCACCAAAATAAAACATACAACTCAAACCAATCTAGATCATCAATCAACTCAAAAGACAAAAGAAATCTACTCAAAACATCATAGGATGGCAACACATCATTGAATCATAATGTGTGGCATAAAGCACCATGTTCAAGTAGGGGATTATAGCAGGGTGCAGGAGAGTGGACCGCGTAAAAGAGATGAGGAAGGTGATGTTGATGAAGACGATCACCGCGGCGATGGTTCCCCCGGTGGCACTCCGGCGCCACCGAGAGAGACAGGGAGAGGGTCTCCCCCTTGTGCTTCCTCCTCCATGGCCTCCCCCTACATGGGGAGAGGTTCTCCCTCTGGTCCTTGGCCTCCATGGCGATTATGGCCCCCTCCGGGATCCTCCTCCATGGCCTCCGGCGATGATGGCCCCCTACAGCAGGGCGCCAGAGAGGGCCTAGATTGATTTTTCATGGCTACAGAGGCTTGCAGCAGAGTAACTCCTTATCTAGGTTTCTTTCTCGGGGTTTTGGTATTTATAGGATTTTTGCGTCGGTCTCACGCCATGGGGGTTCACGAGGCAGCGGCAAGCTGGGAGCACCCTCCCGGGGGGTAGGGTGCGCCCCCTACCTTGTCGTCGCCTCGGGACTCTTCTAGCCCAACTCTTGTGCTTCGGTGTTCTTTTTTGGTCCATAAAAAATCATCGTAAATTTTCAGCCCATTCCGAGAACTTTTATTTCTGCACAAAAACGACACCACGGTAGTACTGCTGAAAACAGCGTCAGTCCGGGTTAGTTATAATCAAATCATACCAAAACAATATAAAATTGTTGTAAACATGGCATGAATACTTCATAAATTATAGATACGTTGAAGACGTATCAACAGCCCCAAGCTTAATTCCTGCTCGTCCTCGAGTAGGTAAATGATAAAAGAAATAATTTATGAAGTGTGAATGCTAGCAAGTGCACAAGTTTGATCAATGATAATTCCAATCACTTTTCTACCATCATTATATATCGTAAACAGTAGCTCATCTCATAAAACTTCTCATGATCAAGTAACAAGCTATTCACATGTTAAAGTATAGACCATAAAGTTTCTTGAAAACTAGCAAACTATGTTCTCAGTCACCAAACAATTGCAATTCATCTTACTTTCAGTAAGGGTCTATGTAAGAGCTTTGATTTAGCAAATTCCACATACTCAACTATCATATAGTCTTCCATGATTTCTAACACTCAAAGCATATTTTTAGGACAAATAGCATTCGTCGAACACAGAGAAAGACAGGGGCTTAATGTTTCGCCTCCCAACTTACTTATCATATAGATAATTGTCAACAATAATAATTCATGATCAAATATATTTGAATGGCAATATATGCTTGGATCTTTCCCCACCACGTGATGCTTGCCAACTAAAGAATAATTGAGGTTGAAATAAGAATGAATAATACTGACTCTTGCATAAAAGTAAATACATGAAAGTAAAAGATAGGCCCTTCGCAGAGGGAAGTAGAGGTTGCCATGCGCTTTTAATTTTGATGTGCAAACCCTTAATGCAAAGGAACGTCAAGTTGTATTGCCCTTTGTGATAGCAACCTTTATTATGCAGTCCGTCACTTTTCTTTCTTTACCATCACAGGTTCGTACAACGCTTATTTTCCCTTACAATAAAAGATCATACCTATTTAGGAGCAATTTTTATTGCTTTTGCACCGATGACAACTTAGTTGAAGGATCTTATTCAATCCATAGGTAGATATGGTGGACACTCATGGCATGAAACGGGGTTTAAGGGTTTTTGGATGCACAAGTAGTATCTCTACTATAGAAAAATTACTAAAATTATAATTTGACATTGCATACTAAATGCATCTACCTATTTAACACTCCAATCCTCAAATAGAATCATTAAACAAGCAAACAGATGCAAACATAACAGCAATATGTCTAAACAGAACAATCTATAAGGAATGCAAGAAAATCAATACTTCTTTAACTCCAAAAATTCTGAAAAATTACCACACTGTAGAAAATTTGTTGTACCTTACTGTGTAAAAATCTCAAGATTTAATCATGTTCTGACTATTCACCAATATTCAAAACAACAACAAACTTTCTGTTTTCAAACAGCAACATATAGACTTGAAAAATAAGCATGGTAAAGCCTATACTTGACCTTTTTATTGAAATAAAAGATGAAAACATGACTCTAAATAACAGCAAGCAAATACAAATAAAACAAAATGACGCTCTGATACGTCTCCAACGTATCTATAATTTATGAAGTATTCATGCTGTTATATTATTATTCTTAGATGTTTTACAATCATTTTATAGCAACTTCATATCATTTTTTGGGACAAACCTATTGACCCAGTGCCGAGTACCAGTTGCTGTTTTTTGCTTGTTTTTTACATTGCAGGAAATCAATATCAAACGGAGTCCAAACACCACGAAATTTTTTATGGACCAGAAGACATCCAGTGGGCCAGAGAAGCACCTGGGGGTGCCCCGAGGGGGGCACAACCCACCAGGGCGCGCCCAGGTGGGTTGTGCCCACCTCGGTGGCCTCCCGCACACCCTCTTTGCCCTATAAATCACCAAATATTCCAAAAATCCTAGGGGTAACACTAGATAAGAAGTTCCGCCGCCGCAAGCCTCTGTAGCCACGAAAAACCAATCTAGACCCCGTTCCGGCACTCCGCCAGAGGGGGAAATCATCACCGGTGGCCATCTTCATCATCTCGGTGGCCACCACAATGAGGAGGGAGTAGTCCACCCTCGGAGCTGTGGGTTTGTACCAGTAGCTATGCGTTTATTTCTCTCTCTCCTGTTCTTGAGATACCACGATCTTGATGTGTCGCGGGCTTTGTTAATATAGTCGGATCATATGGTGTTTTCCCCTCTCTATCTTGTTTTGATGAATTGAGTTTTTCCCTTTGAGATTTCTTTGTTATCGGATTGAATACTTTTATGGATTTGAGAGCACTTGATATGTGTTTTGGCATTCAACTCACGGATTCCCGCGGTGACATTGGGGTAATCTATGCATAGGCGTTGATGCACGTTCTCGTCTTTTGTTTCTCCGGTAGAAATCTTGGGGCACTCTTTGAGGTTCTTTGTGTTGGATTGAATATTATGAATCTTAAATTATTTGGAGTTATTTTAGTACGAACTCTTGGATAGATCGATCGGAAAGAATAGCTTCGAGGTGGTTTCTTACACTACAAATGATTTCTTCTTATGTTCTCCGCTAGATGGGAACTTTGGAGTGATTCTTCGTTGCACGTTGAGGGGTGGTTATATGATCCAACTATATTAGCATTGCTGAGAGATTGCACTAGTGAAAGTACGAACCCTAGGCCTCATTTTCAAGAATTGAAATACTGTTTTTGTGCCCGTTTACTATTTGCGACCTTGCTGTTTTTATTTATTCAGATTATAAAAATATATTTCTACCATCCATATTACACTTTTATCACGATCTCTTCGCCGAACTAGTGCACCTATAAAATTTTCCATTGTATTGGGTGTGTTGGGGACACAAGAGACTCTTTGTTATTTGGTTCAGGGTTGTTTGAGAGAGACCATCTTCATCCTACGCCTCCCACGGATTGATAAACCTTAGGTCATCCACTCTAGGAAAAATTGCTACTGTCCTACAAAACTCTGCGCTTGGAGGCCCAACACGAGTCTACAAGAATAAGTTGTGTAGTAGACATCAGTAGTTGTAGCAAATGGAACGACCAGCATGGAGGCAGAGATGTGATCCGATTCTTGTGTCAGCTAGGGTTGGCTAGCGCCTCCAATATATAGGCGCGGACACGTGGAAAGACATGGGCTGGACCACATCAAGCTCAAGTGGATGACCTACAAGAATAAAGTTGCGTAGTAGACATCAAGCTCTTTTCTGGCGCCGTTGCCAGGGAAGTGAGTGCATGAAGGTATATCTTTAGATCTTGCAATTGAATCTTTTAGTTTCTTGTTTTATCACTAGTTTGGTTTATAAAAAGAAAACTACCAAAATGGAATGGAGGTTGCATCATATTATTCATCTTTATAATGTCTTTCATGAAAATGTTGGGAAAGAAAATTGTGCTCAACTGTTAGAAGAAGAATGCTATAAAATGTTTGGCATAGAATCCATGAATGATGAGCATGATTGCAATGTTACTATTATGAATTCTTTGGATATCCATGATGCCAGTGATATGCAAAGCCATAAGCTTGGGGTTGCTATGTTTGATGAAGGTGATATTTTTAGTCCCCCAAGATTTGATGTGCAAATTTATTATAATGATTGCATGCCTCCTATTTATGATTATTATATTGATGAAAGTGGATTTGGAGAGGTCATGGCTTTATTTAGTGATGAATCCACTATTTTGAGACAGGTTACAATTGATTATAAGAACAAGGTTGCTATCTATGATGATTATGGTGATGACATGTATGCTATATTGAATAATGTTAACCATGAAACTTGTCATCATGATTTTAATTTTCACTCTCATGATACTTATTTTGTTGAGTTTGCTCTCACTACTGTTGATGAGAAGAAATTTGATTATGTGGAGAGTAATAAGTTTTGTATGCTTTTGTTTCATGAAAGGAATGCCTTATGTGATGGTTATTTTGTTAAATGTCTTCATGATGCTACTGAAAATTATTATGAGAGAGGAACATATGCTTTTACATATTGCAAAAATATCAAGTCTCCCCTCTATGTGTTGAAAATCTTGTAGTTATGCTTGTTTTGCCTTCCTATGCTAGTTGATTCTTCTTCCCATAAATTGTTTGCTCACAAAATCCCTATGCATAGGAAGTGGGTTAGACTTAAATGTTCTTGCCATGTGATTCATGATGCTCTTGTTATGTTTCAATTCTTATCTTTTATGTGAGCATCACTGAAATCATCATGCCTAGCTTAAAAGGCATTAAATAAAAGCGCTTGTTGGGAGACAACCCAACACTTTTACCTACTGTTTTTGTGTGTTCACATGATTATGCTATTGTAGTAATCATGTTTTATTACTTTTGTTTCAATAAAGTGCCAAGTAAGACCTTTGGGATGGTCTATGGTGATAGTTGATTTGATCTTGCTGAAAAACAGAAACTTTTGCTCTTAGGAAAATAATTCTCATTTCTAACAGAAGCGTGATAAAATACTGATTCTTTTTGAAGAAGATTAATAGACAAATTTCCCAGGTTGTCCTAATTTTTCAGAAGTTTTGGAGTAACAGAAGTAGGGTGGAATACAGATTACTACAGAATGTCCTGTTTTTGAAAGATTCTGTTTTCAATGCATAGTTTGCTAGTTTTCTAGTTTCTATGGCTTGTATTGCTCAATATAAATTGTGGAAACGATATGCTACAGTAGGCATTGTGTGGAAACAATTATGAATCTTGTCTTTGACAGTACCAAAGTGAAATGGTTTGCTCTTTATCATACTAACCTATCTCACGAAGTTCCTTTAAGTTTTGTGTGATTGAAGATTTCAAGTTTTGGGCTTGATATCGATATGAGGAGAATAAGGAGCGGCAAGACCTTAAGCTTGGGGATGCCCAAGGCACTCCAAGGTAATATCCAAGGAAGATCCAAGCAACTAAGCTTGGGGGTGCCCCGGAAGGAATCCCCTCATTCGTCTTCAACATTATCGGTAACCTCACTTGGAGCTATGTTTTCATTCCTCACATGATATGAGTTTTACTTGGAGCGTCATTTTATTTTGTTAGGATTTGCTTGCTGTTCTTTATAATAATGTTTTGCATCTTTCAATTCAATAAAAATGTCAAGGATAGCCTTTACCATGCTTATTTTAAATGTCTATATGTTGCTGTTTCAAAACAGAAAGTTTATCGCTGTTGGAAAAATTCCCTAGAAAATTCAGAATGTGATAAAATGTTGAAACTTTTTGTATAATAAGGTCTGATAAATTTTCTACAGTGTAGTAAATTTTCATAATTTTTGGGGTTAAAGAAGTATTGATAGTCCTGCATTCTTTATAGACTGTGTTGTTTTGGCCGATTGCTGTTATGTTTGCATTGTTTGCATATGTTTGCTTGTGATTCTATTTGCGGATAGGGCTATTAAATATGCATAGGCAGTTAGTATGCAATGTTAAATAATAATTTTAGTGATTTGCTACAGTAGAGAATGATAAGGTTTTTGCATTGATTTATACTAACTTATCTCACGAGTTCTTGTTGAGTTTTCTGTGGATGATGTTTTTGAGATTTAGGGAAACCGTGATATGAGTAGAATGAAGAAGACACATGAGCTCAAGCTTGGGGATGCCCAAGCCATCCCAAGTTAATATACCAAGAAGTCTCAAACATCTAAGCTTGGGGATGCCCGGTAGGCATCCCACCTTTCCTCTTCAACAATTATCGGTTAGTATCGGTTGAGCCTAAGTTTTTGCTTCTTCACATGAGTTGTGCTACCCTTGAAATGTCATTTTATTTTCATTTTGATTGCTGTTTTAATAAAATACTTAGATCTGAAAGTTTTAAATAAGAGAGAGTCCTTGCATAGGTATCTATTTACTTAACTACTCGATTGATCTTCACTTATATCTTTTTGGAGTACTTTGTCATTTACTCTCGTGCTTCACTTATATCCTTTGAGTAAATTGTTGGATAAATTGAATGTCATGAAGTTGAAATCATATCATGCCTAGTGGTAGCTTCACATTGGGTTTAGAAAGTGAAATCTTTTGAGGCTTGACAATCACAATATTGGTCATACAAGCAATTCATGAATGATTAGTAGAAGGAAGAGAACTTTCACATGCAAATACACTATCTTGGAAATCTTTTGTGATTGTGAGCCCCCATCAAAATATATATGCCGAAATTGTTGACATTGGACAAGGTAGACAACGTAATGATTTATGTTTGTTCATATTCACATAGAAGTTATATTGTCATAGATCCTTCAACATGTGGTGCTTGCCCCCCATCTTTGCTAGCCAAAAATTCCACACCACGTAGAGATACTACTTGTGCATCCAAAAACCATTAAACCCAAATCTTATTTTCAAGAGTCCACCATACCAACCTAAGGATTGAGTAAGATCCTTCAAGTACGTTGTCATTGGTGCAATAAGGCAATAAAAATTGCTTCTAAAAGTGTTAAATCATTTAGTGTAAGAGAAAATTGAGCGTTGTACGAACTTGTGATGGCAAAGAATAAAAGCGACATACTGCATAATAAGGTTGCTGTCATAAGGGGCAATATAACATGACGTTCTTTTGCACTAAGGGATTGAGCATACAAACAAAAAGCGCAAGGCAACCTCTATTTCCCTCTGCGAAGGGCCTATCTTTTACTTTTATGTATTTAGTTTCATGCAAGAGTCAAAGTTTTTCTCTCTATTCCTTTTCATTTTTCTCTTTTGGCAAGAATCATGTGGTGAGGAAAGATCTAGGAACATATATCCAGTTGGATATGGGTATCATGAGTTATTATTGTTGACATCACCCTTGAGGTGAATACGTTGGGAGGCGAAATTATAAGCCCCTATCTTTCTATGTGTCCAGTTGAAATGTTTTGCTCATGTGTATGCGGAGTGTTAGCAATCATAGATGACAATATGATGGTTGAGTATGTGGAGCTCTTACTTAGACTCTGTTGAATAAGTTGAATTGCAATTGCTTGGTGACTGAGAACATAGGTTGTTGAGTTTCAAGAGAATTCATTGTTTGAACCTTAACATGTGAATTGGTTCCTACTTTAACATTAGAATTTTTATAAGAAAAAAGTTGCTGTTATGATGCTAGGAAAAGTGATTGAAATTATCATTGACCAAACTTATGCACTTTGCTAGCATTCACACTTCATAAATTAGTTATTTTATCATTTAACTACTCGAGGACGAGTAGGAATTAAGCTTGGGGATGCTGATACGTCTCCAACGTATCTATAATTTATGAAGTATTCATGCTGTTATATTGTCATTCCTGGATGTTTTACAATAATTTTATAGCAACTTTATATCATTTTTTGGAACTAACCTGTTGACCCAGTGCCCAGTGCCAGTTGTTGTTTTTTGCTTGTTTTTTACATCGCAGGAAATCAATATCAAACGGAGTCCAAACACCATGAAATTTTTTGTGAATTTTTTATGGACCAGAAGACATCAAGTGGGCCAGAGGAGAGCACCTGTGGGGTGCCCCGAGGGGGGCACAACCCACCAGGGTGCACCTGAGGGCCCAGGCGAGCCCAGGTGGGTTGTGCCCACCTCGGTGGCCTCCCGCACCCCCTCTTTGCCCTATAAATCACCAAATATTCCAAAAAACCTCGGGGTAACCCTAGATCAGAAGTTCCACCGCCGCAAGCCTCTGTAGCCACGAAAAACCAATCTAGACCCCGATCTAGCACTCCGTCGAAGGGGGAAATCATCACCGGTGGCCATCTTCATCATCCCGGCGGCCACCACGATGAGTAGGGAGTAGTCCACCCTCGGGGCTGAGGGTTTGTACCAGTAGCTATGTGTTTAATCTCTCTCTCTCTCTCTATCTCTCTCTCTCTCTTGTGTTCTTGAGATGTCACGATCTTGATGTATCGTGGGCTTTCTTAATATAGTCGGATCATATGGTGTTTCCCCCTCTCTATCTTGTTGTGATAAGTTGAGTTTTTCCCTTTGAGATTTCGTTGTTATCAGGTTGAATACTTTTTTGGTTTAGAGAGCACTTGATATATGTCTTGCATATGAATACTCGTGGTGACAATGGGGGTATCATATTGATTCACTTGATATGTGTCTTGGCATTCAACTCGCGGATTCTGATGTCTACGACACAACCTTCTTCTTGTAGACGTTGTTGGGACTCCAAGTGCAGAGGTTTTTAGGACAGTAGCAATTTTCCCTCAAGTGGATGACCTAAGGTTTATCAGTCCGTGGGAGGCGTAGGATGAAGATGGTCTCTCTCAAACAACCCTGCAACCAAATAACAAAGAGTCTCTTGTGTCCCCAACACACCCAATACAATGGTAAATTGTATAGGTGCACTAGTTCGGGGAAGAGATGGTGATACAAGTGCAATATGGATGGTAGATATAGGTTTTTGTAATCTTAAATTATAAAAAAGCAAGGTAACAAGCGATAAAAGTGAGCGTAAACGGTATTGCAATACTTGGAAACAAGGCCTAAGGTTCATACTTTTACTAGTGCAAGTTCTCTCAACAATGATAACATAATTAGATCATATAACAATCCCTCAACATGCAACAAAGAGTCACTCCAACGCCACTAATAGCGGAGAACAAACGAAGAGATTATTGTAGGGTACGAAACCAGCTCAAAGTTATTCTTTCTGATCGATCTATTCAAGAGTCCGTAGTAAAATAACACGGAGCTATTCTTTCCATTCGATCTATCCTAGAGTTCGTACTAGAATAACACCTTAAGACACATATCAACCAAAACCCTAATGTCACCTAGATACTCCAATGTCACCTCAAGTATCCGTGGGTATGATTATACGATATGCATCACACCATCTCAGATTCATCTATTCAAACCAACACAAAGTACTTCAAAGAGTGCCCCAAAGTTTCTACCGAAGAGTCAACACGAAAAACGTGTGCTAACCCCTATGCATAAGTTCACTAGGTCACTGAACCCGCAAGTTGATCACCAAAACATACATCAAGTAGATCACGTGTATATCCCATTGTCACCACAGATAAGCACATGCAAGACATACATCAAGTGTTCTCAAATCCTTAAAGACTCAATCCGATAAGATAACTTCAAAGGGAAAACTCAATCCATTACAAGAGAGTAGAGGGAGAGAAACATCATAAGATCCAACTATAATAGCAAAGCTCGCGATACATCAAGATCGTGCCGAATCAAGAATACGAGAGAGAGAGAGAGAGAGAGAGAGAGAGAGAGAGAGGGATCAAACACATAGCTACTGGTACATACCCTCAGTCCCGAGGGTGAACTACTCCCTCCACGTCATAGAGAGCGTCGGGATGATGAAGATGGCCACCCGTGAGGCATCCCCCTCCGACAGGGTGCCGGAATAGGGTCCCGATTGGTTTTTAGTGGCTACAGAGGCTTGCGGCAGCGGAACTCTCGATCTAGGTTATTTTCTGGAGGTTTCTGTATTTATTGGAATTCTTGGCGTAGGTCTCACGTTAGGGGGGATCTCCGAGTCGTCCACGAGATAGGGGACGCGCCCAGGGGGGTAGGGCGCTCCCCCCACCCTCGTGGATGGCCCGGGACTCTTCTGGCCCAACTCTTTTACTCCAGGGGCTTCTTTTGGTCCATAAAAAATCATCAAAAATTGGCACGTTAATTGGACTCCGTTTGGTATTCCTTTTCTGTGATACTCAAAAACAAGGAAAAAACAGAAACTGGCACTAGGCTCTAGGTTAATAGGTTAGTCCCAAAAATCATATAAAATAGCATATAAATGCAGATAAAACATCATAGATGGATACTATAATTGCATGGAACAATAAAAAATTATAGATACGTTGGAGACGTATCAAGCATCCCCAAGCTTAATTCCTGCTCGTCCTTGAGTAGGTAAATGATAAAAACAGAATTTTTGATGTGGAATGCTACCTAACATAATTATCAATGTAATTTTCTTTATTGTGGCATGAATCTTCAGATCCGAAAGATTCAAGACAAAAGTTTAATATTGACATAAAAATAATAATACTTCAAGCATACTAACCAAGCAATTATGTCTTCTCAAAATAACATAGCCAAAGAAAGCTCATCCCTACAAAATCATATAGTTTGTCCATGCTTCATTTTCGTCACACAAAATGCTCCCATCAGGCACAAGCCCGATGACAAGCCAAGCATTTGTTTCACACAATATATGAGCGCGAGCCATGGACATAGCACTATAGGTGGAACAGAGTATGATGATGGAGGTTGTGTGGAGAAGACAAAAAAGAGAAAGTCTCACATCAACGCGGCTAATCAATGGGCTATGGAGATGCCCATCAATTGATGTCAATGCGAGGAGTAGGGATTGCCATGCAACGGATGCACTAGAGCTATAAATGTATGGAAGCTCAACAAAAGAATCTATGTGGGTGTGCATCCAACTTGCTTGCTCACGAAGACCTAGGGCATTTTGAGGAAGCCCATCGTTGGAATATACAAGCCAAGTTCTACAATGAAAAATTCCCACTAGTATATGAAAATGACAAAATAAGAGCACTCTCTATCATGGAGATCATTGTGCTACTTTGAAGCACAAGTGTCGAAAAAAGGATAGTAACATTGCCCCTTCTCTCTTTTTCTTTCATTTTTTGGGCCTTCTCTTTTTTTATTTCACCTTTCTTTCTCTTTTTTTGGGCCTTCTCTTTTTTTGGCCTATCTCTTTTTTTCCCTCACATGGCACAATGCTCTAATAATGATGATCATTACACTTCTTGTTGGGGATATAACTACTAGTGTAACCCGCCTAGGAGGGGCCGGGTTACGCTATGACGATTTATCATATGAAGCCCAATATCAAGCTTGAAGATGGCGGTTCAGTTAAGGGCACAAAGCCCGCAGGCGACTTAAGGCCCGTAGTGATAAACCACCATAATGGCATGACCTGTATTGGAAGGCAAGATTAACTAGTCACCGAGCCGGACACTATTTATGAGCCGACAGGGACTCTGTAGGCCGCGGGGCGTCAACCCGTGTATATAACGGGACGACCCGCCAGCGGCTTAGGGCAAGTAACATCAGATCGAGAGCCGGGCATAGCGGATTCGCTCCCTGGTCATCGAAACCCTAGTAATT
The DNA here is from genome assembly GCF_018294505.1 of Triticum aestivum. Lineage (NCBI taxonomy): Eukaryota > Viridiplantae > Streptophyta > Magnoliopsida > Poales > Poaceae > Triticum > Triticum aestivum. The sequence goes on along the minus strand of NC_057808.1, from coordinate 414,258,627 downwards.
CCACCTCAACTGGATTACGCTTTTACCTTCACCGCAAGGGGCCGAACCAGTATAAACCCTCGTGTCCTTTGTCCCATTTGAACCCCTTTTAGCTTCCTAGTTGCGATGGCTCCACGACTAAGTCCTTTCATGAGGACATCTGCCGTGACAATTCCACGACAGTTGGCGCCCACCGTGGGGCCAGCGCACGGTGGATTTGACTTCTTGAAGGGCAGCTTTGAAGGGCTCAAGGGATACGCTGTAGGCTGGATGACCAAGAGTCATCGCGGCAAGCTCTACATCGACGACGCCGGTGGGGTCCCGACGTCAGCTCAATTGAGTACAGGTACCGGGTCCCCTTCGGCGGAATCCACGTCTTCATCGGCCGGATTGGCGAGCCGGGCCCTAAGCCGGACATCTGCACCGACATCATCGAGACGGCTCAGCATGCGAGACCCGCCCGGGTTCAGCCCGCCATGAAGCGTGCCTTTGTGGGTTGCATCCATGGAGGAGAACTTTCAGAAGGATCCGTGGACGGTGGTGAGACGGCCGTCTACTCCGATGGTGAGTCATCCACTGGTGAGACAGATTCGTTATACCAATTGCAAGATGGCGGGCTTGGGGGCTGTTCCGATGGCAGCAGTATTCCGGACCCCTTTGAGCCGCCGAGCAGAGTAGGGATCTTCATGGCTGGCACTCAACCCGGTCAAAACTCTACGGTTGCGGCAGCAATAACTTCCGGGTCAGGAGCAGCCGGGGCAGGAGGCCCTGTGCGCCCGCCGGCTCAGGTGCTGATTGATCTCATGGACAAATTGACGGCCCGGTTAACCGCCACAGTTATTCCGGCGAGTCAAGCTGAGCATGATGCAGAGGTAGCACATGTACGTGAGGAGATAGCCCGAGCCAAAGAAGCCCTTGCAGCTGAGGACAGCAGATTGGCCGCGGTGCGGGCTGCTTTGGATGCTCGGGCTCAACAGATCTAGTCACAGGCTTTCCAGCTTACGATGAGCCTGAACGCATCTAACGAGGTGATGAGGAGGAGGCACCAGAAGGCTCAATCCCGTTTGCCTCTGGTTTATGATCCTCAGAATCTCTTCTGCACGCCCGGAGCCGGCCCAAGCAACCCGCCGGAGGCGAAACAGTTTGTAACATCCGGAGCGGGGGCACCGGTTCAGCCCCGGGTGATGGAACCTCTTCACGTGAATATGGCCCCGCCTCGCTACGTACCAACACCACCGGGTCATTTTTCCAACCCCTTGGAGAACTTGATCGCTGCATCGGCACGTTTGGCGGCTTTCCCGGTGGGTGGCGACACTCCAACAGCAATGGAGACGTGAAGGGTCAGAGAACTTCTTCACACGGCTCTGGCTCAGCAGGAGGCATATTCCTATAGTCGAGACAGGATTCATTCGACTCCTCGCCCAAGCCGGAGCCCAAGTTACAGTAGACATATGGATTCAGAGGCCATGTCAAGCAACTCCCAGCGCCGTAACCAGCCAGGTGGGCATAATCCGGTGCAGGACAGGATACGTCGAGAGGATGAGCGGGCGGCTCAGCAGGCGGCTCACCAGGTGGTTCACCAAACCGTCCCGGATTATCCAATGACCTCTATTGAGGCAGGTGTGGCTACAAGAACCGGCGGTGTTCCTGTTTGGTGCCGGCTTTGTGTAATGAGCGGTTGCCCAAGGATTTCAAGGGACCCCGAAAGGTGCCAAATTACACAGCTGATTTACAGCCCGGGGCATGGATTGAAAGGTATGAGATGGCCATGGAGCTGTTGGAGGTCAGTGATGCGGCGATGGCCAAGTACTTCACCATGATGCTGGACGGAACGGCCTACACTTGGCTGAAGGGGCTGCCGCCTAATTCCATTGGTTCATGGGCGGAGTTAAAGTCCCGATTTATCCAGAACTTAAAAGACACCTGCAAGCAGCCCAGTTCAATTGTGGACTTGACTAATTGCAAGCAAGAGGAAGGTGAGTCCACCACTCATTGGGTACGCCGGGTCAAGGAGATAATACATTCATCTGACAAGATGGATGTCGGCTCTGCGGTCTTAATGTTGAAGAAAAAAATGCCAATTTGAGCCTCTGAAACAGAAGCTGGGGCGGCTCAAGCGTGATTGTAATGATATGGGCCAGCTGATGGCGGCTCTAGTCAAATACGCCAATTCTAATAGTACCAAGGATCCCGCGTCTGATGAAGAGAAGATGGGGAAGGGAAAGAAGAACGGTAATGGAAAGGGTCAGCAACATAACCCGGCGAGTCAAGGAGGCAATAAACGTAAGTCCGAAGAGTAACCCGGAAAGTAAGATTTGCACATCCTTTAGCTTACCAAGATCCTGTGTGCTGAACAGACGGGCTGGCTGAGTGCTTGTCGCCGTGAAGTTGACGCTGTAGCTGGGTACTTCAAGGGTTATCAAGTGGAGCACATTGATTGAAGGAAGAATGAGGCGGCTGATGCTTTAAGCCGGCTGGGATCTCAGCGTAAGCCGGTGCCACCCAACACCTTTTTGGATGTTTTGCATAACCCTTCTGTCAAGTTGCCCACAGAGGAAGACTTAGCTGTTCCAGACCCAGAAGCGCAATTGGTGGCGGCTCTTCACGTCATCCCAGATTGGACAGTGCCATATTTGGCTTACATGAACCGGGGCGAGTTGCCTGAGGACGAAACCTTAGCTAGACAAATTGTCCGGCGGTCCACGTCCATGACAAGTGTTCATGGTGAGTTGCATCATCGCAGTGTCACTGGGGCGTTTCAAAGTTGTGTGTCGCCTGAGGAAGGTCAAGAAATACTTCGGGAGATCCATGAAGGAGATTGTGGTCATCATGTCGGCTCAAAATCTCTTGTTGCCAAAGCTTTCCGTCATGGTTTTTATTGGCTGACGGCTCATGCTGGTGCGGAGGATCTGGTCAGTAAATGTGATGGTTGTCAAAAATTCTCACGACGAGCTCATGTGCCGGCTCAAGAATTAAGGATGATTCCAATCACTTGGCCGTTTGCAGTCTGGGGGCTTGACATGGTTGGGCCTTTCAAAAGGTCCAAGGATAAAAAGACACACCTCCCGGTGGCGGTTGATAAATTCACGAAGTGGGTTGAGGCAGAGCCGGTCAGTAAGTGTGATGCAGCCACGACGGTTCAGTTCATGAAAAAGGTGATCTTTCATTTTGGTTTTCCACACAGCATCATAACTGACAATGGTACTAATTTGTCCAAAGGTGCTATGGAAGAGTTCTGTGAATGTGAACATATCCGGCTCGATGTTTCATCAGTAGCTCATCCTCAATCCAATGGTCAAACTGAAAGAGCCAATCAAGAGATTGAAAGGTATAAAGCCCCGGCTCATGGTCCCTTTACAACGGACGCTGGGTTGTTGGGTGGAGGAGTTGCCTTTTGTGATTTGGAGCATCAATACTACACCTAACAGATCGACGGGTTATACGCCTTTCTTCATGGTTTACGGAGCAGAGGCGGTCCTACCAAGTGACATCCGTCATGACTCGCCCCGAGTGGCGGCTTATGTTGAAGCTAATAATGAACAAGCTCGTCAGGAGGCACTTGATTTGTTGGATCAGAAGCGTGACTTAGCAATAGCCCGCTCGGCGATTTACCAGCAGGACCTGCGTCGTCATCACAGCCGCCGGTTTAAGTCCAGAACCTTTCAAGAGGGCGATTTAGTGCTCCGGCTCATCCAGGATCAGTCTGATATGCACAAGCTCTCCCCACCTTGGGAAGGACCCTTTGTGGTCAGCAAGAACCTGAATATCGGGTCATATTACCTCATCGATGTTCGAGAGCACAAAGACTCACGTAACTCAGAGGACGAGACCCGCCGGCCGTGGAATATCGCTCATCTTCAGCCTTACTACACTTAAGCCACCGGCTCTCATGATGTACATATTTGGATGATTTATATATTATGAAAAGTAATAAAGCAGGACCTCTGTCCTTTTCATCCTCAAAAGTTTATATGTCTTCATTCTTATATCTTTAAAATGAGCAACAGGGAACTGATCATATTTGAATCCAGTTCTCCCTTTGGGTCGGCTTATGATCGTATTTGAATGTGGCCGTTAAATATCATGATCACTAGGGGGCTTCCTGTTCAAACATAGGTCGTATACGAACCGAAGAGAACATAGTTGTCGATACCCTTTTGATTGGCATACTGCCAAACCCACTAGCGGGCTTGTTGATCATATCCGAATCATAGCTCAACCACTTTTGGGTCTGACATGGATCATATTCGAATCAGCATCATTAAACAACTCTCAAGGTCATTTGGGGGCTTCCTGTTCAAACATAGGTCGTATTCGAACCAAAGAGAACATAGCTATCGATACCCTCTTGATCGGCAACGCCAAAGCCACTGGGGGCTATATGATCGTATTCGAATCTTAGCTTAACCCCTTTGGAATGGGTTACTGATCGTATTCAAATCAGAAGCCTCAAAATTTTGTCTGTTTCTTGTAGAAGTTTTGCAATCACAATTATTTGACTGTCTTGGGACTTTTTTGATCATATTTGAAAGCATCTATGGGGTGGTTTTTATTCCACCAGCTTAACCTTGATCAATAAAGTTGTCAGCACATAACAAACATCATATGTGCCGATTTCTACAAAATTGGGTTCTCACCCTCACTGTCCGGATCACATAAACCGACGGCATCATTCAAAGGATCATAGGTATGATTTCATCATTTGTATTTCAAGGTTATAATTGATAACAGGTTTATCTATCTATGATTCTTTTTGGGTTTTATATAAGTTATGTAACCCGCCTTGCGGTGAGTCGCCAAGGGTCTTGTGATTTATTTCTGTATGCAGGACAGTTGAATCAAATTCTCTTAAGCATAAGGAAACAGATGTTAAGCGTAACACGGAGAATATCAGACGTTGAGCACCAAATACGTGCGCGATGGCATGGCAAAATCAAGTTATTTCTACCCTATTACATGACTCCCCGAGTCCACATGATTAATCTTGTTTTTCAGCAAAACACAAAGTATGAGCCGCCAGACGGATCACTTGTTTTGTTGACCACAAGCTTCCGGGTCATCCTTTTCCGCTCCTCCATCTGTTTCCTTGTCCTAGAAGATTGATAATGACCAGTCAATGCCACTCAAAGCCTTAAATTCAGCTTCATCATCAATTAGCCCAGCCGGATCAACTTCAGGGGCGAAGGTATGCTTATGAAGTGGAGGGATCAGGCTGATCTCTTCATAGTGAGGGGTTGGAATTCTCTGATTCTTGGCGGCATAACCCGGTTGATACTTGGTAAGATCTGTGTCGTTACCAATCAGAGTGGCCACACGGCGTATTTCTTTCACACAAGTGGTGAAATCCTTCTGGTCAAATGGGGTGCCGTCCTCCTTCAGGCTTGGATACCCAATGGCGATGTCGTCTGGGTCTAGCTCAGGTAGCCACGCCTTGGCCCGGCTTAATGCAGCTATGGCTCCGGCTCTCGGAGAAGACCGCCTTAATTCTTTGAACTGCTGAGGTAGCACGGCAAGCCGCTTGAGTACATCTGATAGGAGGGTGGGAACTTCATTTGACAGGGCCACGGCGGCTAAGGCACGCTGTGACCCGGTGTAGAGTTGTTCTACCAGTGTATAAACCGCCTTCAATTTTACCAGCATGCTTTGGTCAAGATTGGAACTCCTGGGGCCTGCATTGCAAAGTTAGGTAATTTAATGACAATTGATAGACTTGTTAGAAAAGATTCAAATATTTAACAGTTGCAGAATAACTTACCAAAGATTGCTGAGACCATCTGAGATACATGGCGTTTTAAGCCGGTTAATTCGGCGGTTGTTTCTGAAAGAGCCGCCTCAGCCTTCTCAGCCCGGTTGATCAAGGCGATCTTTTCATCAGCCCAGGCTTTCTTCTCTGCTTCAAAGTCCTTTTTTAGTTTCTCTTGTTCAGATACACTGAATTCAAACTTGGAGTTGGCTTTTTGGGTTTCAATCTCCTGTGCTTCCAGGCGATTCTTCAAGTCAGATATTTCCAATTCAAATTGATTAATGGTGGCCTGTACAAATGCCGGGTTACAATCAGGGTTATCATAATGCAACATCAAGTCCCAAGAACTTTACAAGCAAAGATACTTGGCACTTGGGGGCTAATGTATGCTGAAGAACTTTGTTTACAGTGGCGGTTCATGGAAGTATGTCCCAAGCACTTTGCAGGCAAAGGTACTTGGAACTTGGGGGCTAATGCATATTGCTGTTCCAAGTACTTCTTGATTTAAACGTGATAAGGACCGGTTCAAACATGTTGTTTTAGCCGGCCCTTGGGGGCTACAGGATAAGTCGGGCTTCTTACAGATATTACTAAGCTGGTCTTAAGTCTACAACATATTTCATCATAAGCAATGGACTTGGGGGCTAGTATAGTAAGGATAAATAAAGTATAGCAACAAGAGTTATACCTCAGATTTTTGGTGTATCTGTTTCACCATGTCAATTTCCATGTCACGGCTGTTGTGCACTTGATTTAGATAACCAGAGACGATTTCTCCAATACTCAGATGAGTATAATCAGTGACATCCAGCTTAGCTTTGCGGCGTTCCAGAAGTTCTTCTTTGGCGGAGCACTTGGCCAGCACGGTGGGTCTCCCCAGGTCAACAAAGTCAGTTTTGATGATTTCAACATCCAGGTCATCCGTCTTGGCCGGGCTAGGGATATCCGGATTTTCATAACCGTCAATGGCTTGCTCGACAGGCGGGTCAATAGTAGGCGTTGGAATATCGTGGGCTGGTTCAGGCGGCGGCTCATGAGCGGAGGTGTCAGGAGCAGCCGTTCTGAGCTCCGGTTGATTCAAGATCGGCTCTTCGGCCGGCTTGTTCTTCTTCGCCCTCTTGCTGGGCTTTACTTGTACCCTGTGTAAAAATCAAAAGGTTAGTGCAAAAAACATGGGTAAGATAAGCACAAGATAAACAGATTATCGTTACCCTGGAGCGGTTTTGAAAGCCGGCATATTGGACTGCATTGATTCGTGGGAGGAAGGTGAAGTTCCCTGATAGTTTGAGTCAGAAGAATTGAGTGGTTGACGAGTGAAACCCGCCAAAGGGTAAAAAGAATGTAAATCGGAGATGACCTCAGTCCGGCGTTTCCTTGTTACATCGGGTAAGTCGGAGGAGAGTTCCGCATCTTTACTAGTCCGGGTCTGCCTCCGGCTCTCATGAATCTGTCGCTTCAAAAGAAATTGAGGATCTTGGTAAGCTAAAGGATGTGAAAATCTTACTTTCGGGTTACTCTTCGGACTTTCTGTCTCGGCAAAGGCTCGGAGTCGGAGGAAATTATAGTTACCTCTTCAATCGCTACATGACTCGCTCAAGTATCCTCCTGATGATAATCAGTGTCAATAAGATGGTTAAAAAAGGAGCCTAAAGAGTCGAGAGCTACCTCTGACTCGGAGGTATCTTCCAAATGAAGCATATCTGAGGCGCTAGGCTTGTTCCCCTTCTTCCGGGCAGCGGGTTTCCTGGCGGCTTTCTTGGTTTTTCTATCTTTCTTTGCAGCTTCATGGTCATACTTGACCTTCCAAAATTCGTCATCAGCCTGTGAATTACAACAAAGGTTTTTGTCAAGACAAAAATGTTAAAGTTGAAGGTAAAAATGCTCAAGTCAATGGCTTACCGCTGGAGCCGGGTTGGCTTTGCAGAAAGGACGTAAACCCACTTTCCCGCAGTCTGCCAGGCTCTCGTTCAGAAGAGACTTGGTCATATCATCAACGACGTCCTCAGGTAAGTCATCAGGGCTGTGCCGTAGAGGATCATTCTTTTGGCCTGTGTAATCGCACATCAAGCCGGGGCGGCGGCTCAAATGAATAACCCGCCAGGCAAGCCAAACCCGGACCAGATCAATGCCATTTAGGCCATTCCCCAGAAGAGCCTTGATCTTGCTTATGGTGGGGGCAAGTGTTTGACGTTCAGCTGGAGACAGTTTATCTGGCAAAGGGTGAGTTGACTCCAGGTGCAAGGCACGAAAGCCGGGCAGAGGGTTCTCGTTAGCCGGAGAAGTGTCTTGACAATAGAACCATGTCTGGTTCCAATCTTTAGGGTGACTCGGCGGTTCGGCATACGGGAAGAGACAGTCTCTCTGTCGCTGGATTGAGATTCCTCCAAGCTCCAAGCGGGGCCCATTGGCACGTTCATTTTGACGGTTCAAATAAAATAACTCTCTAAAGAGTAGCAAGCTGGGTTCTTCTCCAAGGTACACCTCACAGAACACTTGAAAATTGGAGATATTTGGCACGGAATTGGGTCCGATGTCTTGAGGTCGCAGGTCAAAAAAGTGCAAGATGTCTCTGAAATGTTTTGAGCCGGGTGGAGAAAAGCCCCGGTTCATGTGATCAGTAAAGACGATAACTTCCCCTTCCTTGGGTTGAGGTTTTTCTTCTGTCGGATCAGGAGCACGATAGGACATGACTTCCTTCTTCGGCAGATAACCAGTCTTCACAAACTCATTAAAGGTGTTATCTGTGACGATGGATCTAACCCTGTTGCATGTAACGGGTGCTTTGGGAGCCTTGGGCGGCATTATGGAGATGGAAGCCTATGACAAAAAAAATTCCGGCTCAAATTTAAGCCGGAGAAAATATTTCAATTCATATTCAAGATGGCGGCTTACGAAGGGGCCTAATGACATATGGCTAACTATATCAGATTATTCAAGCCGCCATGGGCGTCATAAGCAGTTAAGTTATTTAAACCACCATGAGTGGTCAGAATTATTGATTGAGCATTGCCTTTTTTAAGCCGGCGATAAGAGTCGCCATGGCTAAGTGGATCCAACAGATACAGTTTTTGCCTAAGTATCGCACAAACAAGGTTCGCAGGTTGGAGCTGTTATTTTGGATCAAACAGTCGTTCAGAAAATAAAATATTCTAGACCTGAAAACTGGTACAGATGAGTTCGTGAGTTCTAATTAGGCCTTTGTACAAAGAAAAGGGATCTGCTAGTGTCAAAAATGGACATAAAACGATTACCGCAGGAGTATATGTTGCCTTTTCAGAAGAGGCCGCGGTGGAGGAACTCTGAAGAAACTATGATGAATAGCAAAAACCGCAGAGGAACTTGCAAACCCTAAATGCGGATCTGGGTGCGGGACGGCAAGAACTTATAGCTGCAGATCTACTGTGGAGGGTCGCCGCCGTTCTCTGATCGATTCAGGTTGATGCAGCGGCCAAGATCGACGAAGACGAGGTGCTTAGTGGCGGCGGCGGCGGCGGAGCTCGAGTGGTAGTGGAGTAGCGAGAGGAAGAAGCCGACGAAAGGGGGAGAATGAAGAAAGACCGAAGGTTGTGCCTATTTATAAAGGAGGACTGATAAAGCGGGCATGAAAACGAGGAGGCCAAACACGGTTATCCAGCTACTTAGACGCCTCGATTTTCGGGATGTTCATTAAGATAAGGATCCGTTGGGATATGACGGAATAAAATATGAATTTAATAGAAGATGATGTCATGGCGGGTTATCATGAATCCAGAAGATGACGTGATGGCGGGTTATAACTTTTGCACACACAGAAGACAGAAGGCTTTTTCTTAAGGTATTGAAGATTGACATGAACCGGTTCAAATCAATCTGGGGCCTAATGTTGGGGATATAACTACTAGTGTAACCCGCCCAGGATGGGCCGGGTTACGCTATGACGATTTATCATATAAAGCCCAATATCAAGCTTGAAGATGGCGGTTCAGTTAAGGGCCCAAAGCCCGCAGGCGACTTATGGCCTGTAGTGATAAACCGCCATAATGGCATGACTTGTATTGGAAGGCAAGATTAACTAGTCACCGAGACGGACACTATTTATGAGCCGGCCAGGACTCTGTAGGCCGCGGGGCGTCAACCCGTGTATATAAGGGGACGACCCGCCGGCGGCTTAGGGCAAGTAACATCAGATCGAGAGCCCGGCATAGCGGATTCGCTCCCTGGTCATCGAAACCCTAGTAATTCCACCTCAACTGGATTAGGCTTTTACCTTCACCGCAAGGGGCCGAACCAGTATAAACCCTCGTGTCCTCTGTCCCGTTTTAACCCCTTTAAGATTCCTAGTTGCGATAGCTCCACGACTAAGTCCTTTCACGAGGACATCTGCCGTGACAATTCCACAACACTTCTATTTGTTAACAACTCAAGAATTACAACTCGATATTAGAAAAAAATATGACTCTATATGAGTGCCTCCGGCGGTGTACCGGGATGGGCAATGAATCAAGAGTGACATGTATGAAAAATTATGCATGGTGGCCTTGCCACAAATACAATGCCAACTACATGATCATGCAAGGCAATATGATAATGATGAAGCATGTCATAATAAACGGAACGGTGGAAAGTTGCATGGCAATATATCTCGGAATGGCTATCGAAATGCCATAATTGGTAGGTATGGTGGCTGTTTTGAGGAAGATATAAGGAGGCTTATGTGTGATAGAGCATATCATATCACGGGGTTTGGATGCACCGGCGAAGTTTGCACCAACTCTCGAGGTGAGAAAGGGCAATGCACGATACCGAAGAGTTTAGCAATGATGGAAGGGTGAGAGTGCGTATAATCCATGGACTCAACATTAGTCATAAAGAACTCACATAATTATTGCAAATATCTACAAGTCATCAAAACCAAGCACTACGTGCATGCTCCTGGGGGGATAGATTGGTAGAAAAAGACCATCGCTCGTCCCCGACCGCCACTCATAAGGAAGGCAATCAAAGAAACACCTCATGCTTCAAATTTGTCACACAACGGTTACCATACGTGCATGCTACGGGACATATAAACCTCAACACAAGTATTTATCAATTCACAACTACTCAACTAGCATGACTCTAATATCACCATCCTCATATCTCAAAACAATCATCAAGCATCAAACTTCTCATAGTATCCAATGCACTTTATATGAAAGTTTTTTATTATACCCATCTTGGATGCCTATCATATTAGGACTAATTTTATAGCCAAAGCAAATTACCATGCTGTTCTAAAATGCTCTCAAAATAATATAAGTGAAGCATGAGAGATCAATAATTTCTATAAAATAAAGCCACCGCCGTTCTCTAAAAGGATATAAGTGAAGCACTAGAGCAAACGACAAACTACTCCGAAAGATATAAGTGAACATCAATGAGTAGTGGAATAATTATGTAACTATGTGAATAATCTCTAACATGTAAATTTCAGATCTTGGGATATTATTCAAACAGCAAGCAAAAGAAAAGAAAAGAAAATGACGCTCCAAGCAAAACACAAATCATGTGGTGAATAAAAATATAGCTCCAAGTAAAGTTACCGATGAACGAAGACGAAAGAGGGGATGCCTTCCGGGGCATCCCCAAGCTTAGGCTCTTGTTTGTCCTTGAATATTACCTTGGGGTGCCTTGGGCATCCCCAAGCTTAGGCTCTTGCCACTCCTTATTCCATAGTCCATCGAATCTTTACCCAAAACTTGAAAACTTCACAACAGAAAACTCAACAGAAAACTCGTAAGCTCCGTTAGTATAAGATAATAAATCACCACTTAGGTACTGTTGTGAACTCATTATAAATTCATATTGGTGTAATATCTACTGTATTACAACTTCTCTATGGTTCATACCCTCCGATACTACTCATAGATTCATCAAAATAAGCAAACAACACATAGAAAACAGAATCTGTCAAAACAGAACAGTCTATAGCAATCTGTATCATTCGAATACTTCTGTAACTCAAAAAAATTATTAAATAAACTGTTGGATGTGAGGAATTTGTCTATTAATCATCTGAGAAAAGAATCAACCTAAAAGCACTCTCCAGTAAAAAATGGCAGCTAATCTTTTCTGTTTTTTATAGCAAGATCGCAAAGACTTCACCCAAGTCTTCCCAAAGATTCTACTTGGCAAAAAAACTAATTAAAACATAAAACCACATGTAACAGAGGCTATATGAATTATTTATTACTAAACAGTAGAAAAAATCAAAAATCAAAGAACAAAAATAAAATTGGGTTGCCTCCCAACAAGCGCTTACGTTTAACGCCCCTAGCTAGGCATGATGATTTCAATGATGCTCACATAAAAGATAATAATTGAAACATAACGGGAGCATCATTAAGAATATGACTAGCACATTTAATTCTAACCCACTTCCTATGCATAGGGATTTTGGGAGCAAACAACTTATGGGAACATGAAACAACTAGCATAGGAAGGCAAAACAAGCATAACTTTAAAACTTTAAGCACATAGAGAGGAAACTTGATATTATTGCAATTCCTACAAGCATATGTTCCTTCCTCGTAATAATTTTCAGTAGCATCATGAATGAATTCAACAATATAACCATCACATAAAGCATTCTTTTCATGATCTACAAGCATAGAATTTTTATTACTCTCCACATAAGCAAATTCCTTCTCATTCGAAATGGTGGGAGTATCATAAGAGACTCGAATACTATAAATTGTTTCCACATTAAAAGAGTACTGTTCAGAAAAATGGTAATCATAATCATGACAAGTTTTATAAATATAATCATCACTACCTTTTATAGCATAAGTGTCATCACAATAATCATCATAAATAGGAGGCATGCTATCATCATAATAAATTTGCTCATCAAAACTTGGGAGGCTAAAAATATCATCTTCATTAAACATAGCATCCCAAAGCTTGGGACAAACATTAATTGCAGCAAATAAAATTCTCAAACATGTCATTCTCATCAAACATAGCCTCCCCAAGCTTGGGCCTTTTCATATCATAAGCATCATGGATATTCAAGGAATTCATACTAACAACATTGCAATCATGCTCATCATACAAAGATTTAGTGCCAAACATTCTAATGCATTCTTCTTCTAGCACTTGAGCACAATTTTCCTTTCCATCATTTTCACGAAAGACATTAAAAAGATGAAGCATATGAGGCACCCTCAATTCCATTTTTTTGTAGTTTTCTTTTATAGACTAAACTAGTGACAAAACAAGAAACAAAAAGATTCGATTGCAAGATCTAAAGATATACCTTCAAGCACTATCCTCCCCGGCAACGGCGCCAGAAATTGGCTGAGTTGACGGGGTGTTATTGCCGCTTACCTAGCCTCCCTGGCAACGGCGCCAGATTCCCACGGTGACATTGGGGTAATCTATGCATAGGGGTAGATGCACGTTCTCGTCTTTTGTTTCTCTGGTAGAAATCTTGGGGCACTCTTTGAGGTTCTTTGTGTTGGATTGAATATTATGAATCAGAAATTATTTGGTGTTATTTTAGTATGAACTCCAGGATAGATCGATCGGAAAGAATAGCTTCAATCTTATGTTCTCCGCTAGATAGGAACTTTGGAGTGATTCTTCGTTGCACATTGAGGGATGGTTATATGATCCAATCATATTGCATTGTTGAGAGATTGCACTAGTGAAAGTATGGACCCTAGGCCTAATTTTCAAGCATTGAGATACCATTTCTGTGCCCGTTTACTATTTGCTACCTTGCTGTTTTTATTTATTCAGATAATAAAAATATATTTCTACCATCCATATTACATTTTTGGGATATTTGTATTTATACCCTTAGTTGTGTCCCCCTCAACCAAATTGCCCCTAGTTTTTGAAAACACGTAGTCTTGCCCGACCCACCTTTTCATCTTGTGCTTTTTCCCTTTGACGGTTTGACCATCACTTTGAAAACTTCATAACTAATTCATACTAAATCAGTAAAATGCCAATAAGATACCAAAATGTTTGGAAAAACATCACGTGTATGTCAATGTCACTTACATTCATGACAAAAGTGTTGGTAAGTGCCCATCCGAGTTTTAGCTCTTATCATACAACCATGAACAGGAAAGTCTAAAAAAACTTCAAAAAATTCAAGAAAAATTTGGTGCCAAAGAATTGCAAATGTTTGAAGTGCTTGCCAAGTTTCATCAGGGAATGACATTCGTGGAAGTCGTGGCAAGGAAAACAGTCTATTTTCGACAGTTGACTAATTTTTGGCCATGACTTCCACGAATGTCATTCCCTGATGAAACTTGGCAAGCACTTAAAACATTTACAATTCTTTGGCACCAAATTTTTCTTGAATTTTTTGAAGTTTTTTTAGACTTTCCTGTTCATGGTGGTATGATAAGAGCTAAAACTCGGATGGGCACTTACCAACACTTTTGTCATGAATGCAAGTGACATTGACATACAGGTGATGTTTTTTCAAACATTTTGGTATCTTATTTGCATTTTTCTGAGTTAGTATGAATTAGTTATGAAATTTCCAAAGAGACGGTCAAACTGTCAAAGGGCAAAAGCACAAGATGACAAAGTGGGTTGGGCAAGACCACGTGTTTTCAAAAACTAGGGGCAATTCGGTTGAGGGGGACACAACTAAGGGTATAAATACAACTATCCCTACATTTTATCACCATCTCTTCACTGAACTCGTGCACCTATACAATTTTCCATTGTATTGGGTGTGTTGGGGACACAAGAGATTTCTAGTATTTGGTTGTAGGGTTGTTTGAGAGAGACTATCTTCATCCTACGCCTCCCACGGATTGATAAACCTTAGGTCATCCACTTGAGGGAAAATTCCTACTGTCCTACAAAACTCTGCACTTGGAGGCCCAACATGAGTCTACAAGAATAAAGTTGCGTAATAGACATCACGCTCCAAGCAAAACTCATATCATGTGACGAATAAAAATATAGCTCCAAGGTTACCGATAATGTTGGAGACGAAAGAGGGGATGCCTTCCGGGGCATCCCCAAGCTTAGTTGCTTGGGTATTCCTTGAATATTACCTTGGGGTTCCTCGGGCATCCGCTTAGGGTCTTGCCACTCCTTATTCTCCTCATATCGATATCTCACCCAGAACTTGAAAACTTCAATCACATAAAACTTAACGGAACTTCGTGAGATGGGTTAGTATGACAAAGACAAATCATTCCCTTGGGTAATGTTAAAGACAAGATTCATAATTGTTTCCACATAATGCCTGCTGTACTTTATCATTTCGACAATTTATATTAAGCAATATAAGCCATTGAAACTAGAAAACACGCAAACTATGCATTGAAAATAAAACCTGTCAAAAACATAATAGTGTGTAATGATCTGGACAACCACCATACTTCTATAACTCTAAAAATTCTGAAAAATTAGGAAATCGTACAAAAATTGTATATCAATCATGTGTTAAAATTTCAGAATTTTATCACGTTCCAGTGAATTTACAAAATTTTGCGACTGGAAGGAAAAGTTTCTATTTTTGCACAGAATCAAGTCAACTATCATCCACACTACCGCAAAGGCTTTACTTGGCACTTTATTGAAACAAAAACTATAAAAAATGATTATTACATTAGCATAATCATGAGAACAGACAAAAATAGTCAGGGTAAATTTTGGGTTGTCTCCCAACAAGCGCTTTTCTTTAATGCCTTTTTTAGCTAGGCAGGATATTTTAATGATACTCTTCCAAGCCCAATTTTGATGATAATTTTATTCATACTCTAAAGGATATAAGTGAAGTTCATAGACCATTCAAAAATTAATATGCATTGACCAATATCCAAGCTCAAAATATATAAGTGAAGCACACGAAGCATTCTATAAAGCCATACTCAAAAGATTTAAGTGAAGCACAAAGAGCATTCTATAAAGCCATACTCAAAAGATCTAAGTGAAGCGCATGAAGCATTATATAAATCAATGAAGAACTATGTCATTCTAGCATGGTGCATAAAGGGAAATAAAATAAAAATAAACACAAAAGACGCATATCATGTGAACAAAACAAAAACCGAGGTATACCGATAATTGTTAAAGAAGAAAGATGGGATGCCAACCGGGGCATCCCCAAGCTTAGATGCTTGAGTATCCTTGAAATATTTACTTGGGGTGCCTTGGTAATCCCCAAGCTTGAACTCTTGCCTCTCCTTATTCTTTTCATATCGATAACTCCTCGATCTCCGAACACTTCATCCATACAAAACTTAACAAAAAACCTTGTGAGATCCGTTAGTACAATGAAGCAAATCACTACCTTTAGGTGCTGTTGTAAACTCATTCCAATTTTATATTAGCATTATATCTACTGTATTCCAACTTCACCATGGTTCATACCCCCGATACTACCCATAGATTCATCGAAATAAGTGAACAACACATAGAAAACAGAATTTGTCAAAAACAGAATAGTCTGTAGTAATCTAGAAACTTCGTATACTTCTGTAACTCCAAAATTCCTAAAAAATTAGGAAAACCTAAACAATTTGCATGGCATTACTGTGTAAACTGTTCAAGATTTTATTACGCTCCAGTAAAAAAATGTAAATTCAATTACTACAGCAAAAGTTTTTTGTTTTTTCAGTCGCACACACCAAACAAGCAATTTAAACATCCTAAAAGCAAATCTTGGCACATTATTTTCATAATACATTGGATATATACATGGGTATAATTATTTTTGAGGAACTTCCATGAAAAATTCTACGTTGTTTCCGTGAGCATGAACACAAGTGTTCAAGGTCGACCCTCACTTCTCCAATGCATAACCTTCCAATCACATACTTTTTGAAAAAGTTTTAAGGCACAAGAGGCAACTAATTTTTTTTGTATTTTGCATTCTTTAATTTTTTTTCACCCACAACTAAAGAAACAAAAACAAAAGGGAAAACAAAATCTACTTAGTGAAGAAAGCAAACAAGCATACACGAGAATACCAACCCCACGCTAGTGCTCCCCGGCAACAGCGCCAGAAAAGAGCTTGATAATCCCCAAGTGCAAGGAATCATCGTAGCAATTTCCAAAGGTGTCAGTGATAAGTATAAAGTGTCGAACCCATAAGGAGCTAAAGGTAAGATCAATATTTTCTCAAGTCCTATCTGCCACTGATACGACTCTACGTACACCGAACGTCTGCTTCCATCTAGAAACGAGAAACAAAACTATGTTGTGGGTATGAAGATGATAGCTTTGCATGATATCAGAGAACTAAAATATAAAAGTAGGTGGTGTTAACATAAAGTTAGAATATATTACTATATATTATAAGTAGCGAGTGTGGAATAATGATGGGTCGGTGTGCGGAGTTGTCATAGGCAATTGTTAACAAGATCGGTGGTCGTTATTGCAATTTTATATGAGGGAGGGGCATAAACTAACATACTTTATCTTCTTGGATCATATGCACTAATGATTGGAACTCTAGCAAGCATCCGCAACTAATAGAGATCATTAAGGTAAAACCCAACCATAGCATTAAAGTATCAAGTCCCCTTTATCCCATACGCAACAACCCCTTACTCGGGTTTAAGCTTCTGACACTCTAGCAACCCACTATAAGCGAGTCATGGACATATTGCAACACCCTACAGTGAGAATCCTTCATGTGTGCGCAGCACGGAAGGCACCATAGGACAGCACCAAAATAAAACATACAACTCAAACCAATCTAGACCATCAATCAACCCAAAAGACAAAAGAAATCTACTCAAAACATCATAGGATGGCAACACATCATTGGATCATAATATGTGGCATAAAGCACCATGTTCAAGTAGGGGATTACAGCGGGGTGCGGGAGAGTGGACCGCGCAAAAGAGATGAGGAAGGTGATGAAGATGGTGATGTTGATGAAGACGATCACCGCGGTGATGGTTCCCCTGGTGCATCCGAGAGAGAGGGGGAGAGGGTCTTCCACTTGGGATTCCTCCTCCATGGCCTGCCCCTAGATGGGGAGAGGTTCTGCCTCTAGTCCTTGGCCTCCATGGTGATGATGCCCCCTCCGGGATCCTCCTCCATGGCCTCCGGTGATGATGGCCCCCTCCGGCAGGGTGCCAGAGAGGGCCTAGATTGATTTTCTGTGGCTATAGAGGCTTGCGGTGGCAGAACTCCCGATCTAGGTTTCTTTCTGAGGGTTTTGGTATTTATAGGAATTTTTGGCGTCGATCTCACGTCAAGGGGGTCCACGAGGTAGCGGCATGCCGGGAGCACCCTCTCGGGGGGTAGGGCACGCCCCTACCTTGTCGTCGCCTCGAGACTCATCTGGCCCAACTCTGGTGCTTCAGGGTTCTCTTTTGGTCCATAAAAAATCACCATAAATTTTCAGCCCATTTCGAGAACTTTTATTTCTGCACAAAAAACGACACCACTTTAGTTCTACTGAAAACAGCATCAGTCCGGTTAGTTATAATTAAATCATACCAAAACCATATAAAATTGTTGTAAACATGGCATGAATACTTCATAAATTATAGATACGTTGGAGACGTATCAGCCCCCGAGGTAATTTTTCCATACACAGGTTTATACTTAGCGTTTCTTTGAGCTTTACAAATTTTAACTAAGCAATTGGTCTCATATTTCCTGATGTGGATCTCCAAGGCACAACGGATTCTGTGAACTGCTCTGCTGCCAGAGGGGAGAGGTCCCCCTGCTTACGACCCTCCTGGTCAAGGAGCCGCACATAGTGACCCTTCGGTTACTCGGTTCGAGGATGCCCACGCCTCCTCCACCCATGAAGACGACATGGAGGAGGTCAAGTAGGTAGATAACCCTTCCCTAAAGGGGAAGATGGTGACGTCCGAGGACGCCGAAGCCGAGGTGCAGCTGAAAGGCCCGAAGAGGACGTGCTAGGTCCCACCCAGTCCTGCAGGCGAGCTTGCTATGTGAGAGAAGATCACCTTACAAGTCGGATAACAACCTCTTCGAGGTGCGGAGGAAGAAGCCCGCACTCCGGAGGTATTTACTTGTCTCTATATCTGGCTTTACTTTACATTGAGATAAAATCCAAATGAGTAATTTTCCTTCAGTCCGTAGAGGGTGAACCTCAGCGGCAACACCTCGAGCGGGCTGTCGCCCGCCAGCGAGACGCCGGATCCTGATACGTCTCCAATGTATCTATAATTTTTTATTGTTCATGCTGTTATATTATCATTCTTGGATGTTTTATAATCATTTTATATCATTGTTTGGTACTAACCTATTGACATAGTGCCAAGTGCCAGTTGCTGTTTTTTGCATATTTTTTACATCGCAGGAAATCAATACCAAACGCAGCGAAACTTTTTGTGGATTTTTTTGGACCAGAAGACATCGAGTGGGCCAAAGAAGCACCTGGGGGGGCTCCGAGGGGAGCGCAACCCACCAGGGCACTCCTGGAGGCCCAGGCGCTCCCATGTGGGTTGTGCCCACCTCGGGTGCCCCCTGAACCGCCTCTTTGCTCTATAAATACCCCAATATTACAGAAACCCTAGGAGAGTCGACGGAAATCAATTCCACCCGCCGCAAGTTCTAGAAACACCAGATCCAATCTAGACACCATCACGGAGGGGTTCACCACTTCCATTGGTGCATATCCGATGATGCGTGAGTAGTTCTTTTTAGACCTACGGGTCCGTAGTTAGTAGCTAGATGGCTTCATCTCTCTCGTTTGATTCTCAATACAATGGTCTCTTGGAGATCCCTATGATGTAACTCTTTTTGCGGTGTGTTTGTTGGGATCCGATGAACTTTGAGTTTATGATCAGATCTATCTTTTTATCCATGAAAGTTATTTGAGTCTTTTTGATCTCTTACATGCATGATTACTTATAGCCTCGTATTTATTCTCCGATATTTGGGTTTTATTTGGCCAACCTGATCTATTTATCTTGCAATCGGAAGAGGTGCTTTGTGATGGGTTCGATCTTACGATGCTTGATCCCAGCGACAGAAAGGGAACCGACACGTATGTATCATTGCTATTAAGGAAAACAAGATGATGTCTATTTCTACATAAATAGATCTTGTCTACATCATGTCATCGTTCTTATTGCATTACTCCATTTTCCCATGAACTTACTATACTAGATGCATGCTGGATAGCGGGCGATGTGTGGAGTAATAGTAGTAGATGCAGGCAGGAGTCGGTCTACTAATCTTGGACGTGATGCCTATATAATGATCATTGGCTAGATATCGTCATGATTATTTGAAGTTCTATCAATTTCCCAACAGTAATTTGTTCACTCACTATTTGCTATTTTTCTCGAGAGAAGCCACTAGTGAAACCTACGGCCCCCGGGTCTCTTCTTTCTTATATTTGCCCTATTGATCTATTTTCCTTTGCTTTTATTTTCAGATCTGTTAAACCAAAAATACAAAAATACCTTGCTGCACTTTATTTTATTTGGTGTTCGATCTATCAATATTTACAACTCTCTCACGTCCGTTTGCCAATTTCTGGCGCCGTTGCCCGAAAGGGGTTGACAACCCCTTTAACACGTTGGGTTGCGTGTATTTTTTATTTGTGTGCAGGTGTTGTTTATGTAGTGTTGCTTGGTTCTCCTACTGGTTCGATAACTTTGTTCTCATCACTGAGGGAAATACCTACCGTTGTTGTGCTGCATCATCCCTTCCACTTTGGGGAAATACCGACGTAGTTCAAGCTAACATCAAAAGCAATTTATGGCGCCGTTGCCGGGGAGACATCATCAACATCTACCAGGTTCCCAATCACAAATCTCATCTCCTCGCAATTTACATTATTTTCCATTTGCCTCTCGTTTTCCTCTCCCCCACTTCACAAAACTTTGCCGTTTTATTCACCCTCTTTTTCATTCGCTATTTTTTTGTCAGATCTATCCTTTGCTTGCAATCATGAGTGATTTTGGTATGGCGGAAACATATGATGGCCTAACTCCGAAGATTGGACGAACGGGCAATCTGGATGCTAAAACTTTTATCTTGGGTCAAGGGAATGTTATGGGAAAAGAACGTATCCAAGAATTTTTCGATTGTGTTGCAAATCTCACTCTTGATGATGCTATTATACTTAGAACTACCAGATCTTATGCGGATGCTATTTCAGCGCTAGTTCTTAAACTTGAAAGTAAATTTATCCGTACTCATCGTACTTTGCAAAGATTGATTTTTGAGCTTCCTGTTATAAAAAATCCCAAGGCTAAGAAGTTGGCCACTCTCGTTCTCATGAATGAATTTGACTACATAATACGGGAAGCTAGGGAAATCTTTGATTTTTATGGAATGAATCGTGAAAAGCCCATAATAGATGAAATTCTTTACAATAGTGACTATGAGTTAAGGCTTTTTCTTGGGGATAATCAAATCTTTGACAAGAATCTTAAAAAGGAAGTCCCCATTTTAGATATAATCCAACATGTTTTCAATAATGTTAATCAATTACTCTTGGATTGTTGCCGGAAATCAAAGGGGTTATAATGACGAGCAACTTACTAATGCTAAATTTTCTATGGATAATATGTTTTATGTTGTTTTTACAAAACCCCATGACAAAAATACCTCTAAAGAAACTAAGGACAAAGATGACAAAACTTAGATCCTTGCTTTATGCCTAGCTAAGGGCGTGGAACAATAACGCTTGTTGGGAGGCAACCAAATGAAAAAAAAATAGTTTTGCTTTTTGCTTTCTATTCTTGAGTGTTTGCAGAATTATGCTACTGTTATGATTGTGTTTTTTGAGTTTTAATTAGTGTTTGTGCCAAGCAAAGCCTTTAGGATCTTCTTGGGTGATAGTTGTTTGATCTTGCTGAAAAACTGAAACTTTCACGCTCATGAAAATAATTCTAATTTTTAAGAGAAGCGTCATAAAATACCAATTCTTTCAGAAGATTAAAATACAAATTTCTTAGGTCGTCCTAATTTTTCAGAATTTTTGGAGTTTCAGAAGTATTCGAAATATCCAGATTGCTACAGATTGTTCTGTTTTTGACAGATTCTATTTTCTTTGCGTTGTGTGCTATATTTGATGATTCTATGGTTTTCTTTGATGAGTTTTGCAATAGAAAAGTTGG
Source organism: Triticum aestivum (assembly GCF_018294505.1). Classification (NCBI taxonomy): domain Eukaryota; kingdom Viridiplantae; phylum Streptophyta; class Magnoliopsida; order Poales; family Poaceae; genus Triticum; species Triticum aestivum. Next base: position 414,236,844 of record NC_057808.1, on the reverse strand, counting down.
AATACAGTAGATATAATGCAAGAATAAAATATGAATTGGTTTGCAACAATACTTATAGTAGTGATTTGCTTTCTTATACTAACAGATCTCATGAAGGTTTTGTTGAGTTTTGTGTGATTGAAGTTTTCAAGTTTTGGGTGATGTTACGATGGATGAAGGAATAAGAAGTAAGAAGAGCCTAATCTTGGGGATGCCCATGGCATCCCAATCTATTATCCAAAGAGAAGCAAGCAACTAAGCTTGGGGATGCCCCCGAGTGGCATCCCCTCTTTCTTTTTACAGCCATCTGTATTTTACTCGAAGCTATATTTTTATTCGTCACATACTATGAGTTTTGCTTGGAGCGTCTTGTACGATTTGAGTCTTTGCTTGATTTGCTTTTTGTTTTAAGTCTTGAATCATTGCTGGATACACCTATTTGAGAGAGCCAAAATTATGCCATGACTTGTTAGAATTTCTCTCTATGCTTCACTTAAATTTTTATGAGCTATGGAATTGCTCTAGTGCTTCACTTATATCTTTTTGAGCACGGTGTGCTTTTTTATTTTTGAAGAAATGCTCTCTTGCTTCACTTTGATTTGTTTGAGAGTTAGTAGTTTTTTTAAGAAATTCTCTCTTGCTCCACTTAAATTAATTTGAGAGAAAGAAATATTATGCTCATGATCTTCACTTATATTTGTTTGAGCTTATCAAAAGCAACACATGAAAATTAGTCCCAAAGTGATAGATATCCAAGAAAGATATAATAAAAACTTTGATGAAGATAATTGGACAAAATAAACTTGATTCCTTGTAATAGTTTTGAGATATGATGATGTGATATGTGAGTCATGTTGATGAGTAATTGTGCTTTAGTAGGAATATTGGTGTTAAGGTTTGTGATTCCCTATGCAAGTACGAAAGTCAATAGTCATGCAATGAAATTATATCCTACTTGTGGTGCATTATTCAGTGTTAATTATGCTTAATGCTCGCTTATGAGATTATTCATTTCTTGGTTGGTCGCTTCTCAATATTTTGCTAGCCTTCATTTTGCACCAAGTATGATCACTACTTGTGCATCCAAAATCCTTTAAACCAGTTTTGCCACTTGAGTCCACTATATCTACCTATATGCAGTATTATTTTGCCGTTCTAAGCAAATTTGTATGTGCCATCTCTAATTTTCAAAATAAATTTCCCTTTTGTGTGCTCATACCGCTCGCGAGGCGGTGAGGGGTTGCTGGTAATTTTCATGCTAGATGTGTTATTCTCATGATGAGTGTTTATTCACTTGTCATTGCACGAGAGTAAGGCAAAGGTATTAGGGATGCCCAGTCCCGAAATGGAAAATGAATTTACTTTATGTTGTCAAATAATCAATTCCTTGGAAAGTGTTGGTACGGAAGGAAACCGTGGATACGGCTAGCCATAGAAAGTGAAAGTATGGTGGAAATAGGAATAAACTTTATTTTCCGTTTGGGAACCGCCTATGATATATCTAGCATGGAAAGTGTGGGGAACTCTAAGTCATTTTCATAGGTGGGAGAAGTATACCTCCCAAAATGTTTTTATCTCTAAGTTTTTCGCTTTGAGCTCGGGCACCTCTACAAATCCCTACTTCCCTCCGCAAAGGGCCTTTCTTTTACTTTATGTAACTTTTTATTTTTAATTTGAGTCTCCATCTTCCCTTATAAAGCACCAACTAGGAGGCACTATGATCGTACTTGAGCATTGTGTGTAGCTAATATACGAGTGTGTTTCATGAATGGATCAATGATTGAGCATGATGGGCTAGGGATAACTTATTTTAGCATTGATATTTTGGAAGACATGGTTGCTTGTTGATATGCTTGAGTATTTAAGTCTCATGTCAAAATTAGACTATTGCTTTGAATCATATAAAAGTCCAAATGTCCATGCTATAAAGAAAAGAATATGAGATCACATGTTAGGCAGCATTCCACATCAAAAATTCTATTTTTATCATTTACCTAGTCGAGGACAAGCAGGAATTAAGCTCGGGGATGCTGATACATCTCCAACGTATCTGCAATTTTTGATTGTTCCATGTTGTTCTATTATCATTCTTGGATGTTTTATAATCATTTTATATCATTTTTTTCTACTAACCTATTGACATAGTGCCAAGTGCCAGTTGCTGTTTTTTGCATGTTTTTTACATCGCAGGAAATCAATACCAAACGGAGTCCAAATGCAGCGAAACTTTTTGTGGATTTTTTTGGACCACAAGACATCCAGTAGGCCAGAGAAGCAACTGGGGGGGTGCTCTGAGTGGAGCACAACCCACAAGGGCGCGCCTGGAGGGCCAGGCGCGCCCAGGTGGGTTGTGCCCACCTCGGGTGGCCCCTGAACCGCCTCTTTCCTCTATAATACCCCCAATATTCCAGAAACCCTAGGAGAGTCGACGAAAATCAATTCTAGCCGCCACAAGTTCCAGAAACACCAGATCCAATCTAGACACCATCACGGAGGGGTTCACCACTTCCACTGGTGCCTCTCCGATGATGCGTGGGTAGTTCTTTGTAGACCTACGGGTCCGTAGTTAGTAGCTCGATGGCTTCCTCTCTCTCATTTGATTCTCAATACAATGGTCTCGTGGATATCCATATGATGTAACTCTTTTTGCGGTGTGTTTGTTGGGATCCGATGAACTTTGAGTTTATGATCAGATCTATCTTTTTATCCATGGAAGTTATTTGAGTCTTCTTTGATGTCTTATATGCATGATTACTTATAGCCTCGTATTTCTTCTCCGATATTTGGGTTTTGTTTGACCGACTTGATCTATTTATCTTGCAATGGGAAGAGGTGCTTTGTGATGGGTTCGACCTTACCGTGCTTGATCCAAGTGACAGAAAGGGAACCGACACGTATGTATCGTTGCTATTAAGGATAACAAGATGGGATCTATTTCTACATAAATAGATCTTGTGTACATCATGTCATCATTCTTATTGCATTACTCCATTTTTTCCATGAACTTAATACACTAGATGCATGTTGGATAGCGGTCGATGTGTGGAGTAATAGTAGTAGATGCAGGCAGGAGTCGGTCTACTAATCTTGGACGCGATGCCTATATAATGATCATTGCCTGGATATCGTCATGATTATTTGAAGTTCAATCAATTGCCCAACAGTAATTTGTTCACTCACTGTTTGCTATTTTTCTCGAGAGCAGCCACTAGTGAACCCTACGGCCCCCGGGTCTCTTCTTTATTATATTTTCCCTTGCGATCTATTTTCCTTTGCTTTTATTTTCAGATATGTTAAACCAAAAATACAAAAATACCTTGCTGCACTTTATTTTATTTGGTGTTCGATCTATCAATATTTACAACTCTCTCACGTCCATTTGCCAATTTCTGGCGACGTCGCCCGAAAGGGATTGACAACCCTTTTAACACGTTGGGTTGCGTGTATTTGTTATTTGTGTGCAGGTGTTGTTTATGTAGTGTTGCTTGGTTCTCCTACTGGTTCGATAACCTTCCTCTTTGGGGAAATACCGACGTAGTTCAAGCCAACATCAGATCCCACCACTCCTCCTTTAACTCTCGAGGGGCTGGGTGTGACGCCCGGATAATCAAGCTACAGTAAACCTCTGCTATTGGTGCCACGTCACCTCGGTTACTGATGATAACTGGAGTTAGTTGAAAAACGATTCAAATTAAAATCTAAAATATAGGCAAACAGTAAAATTTTCAAATAAAAAAAACCTAAAATGTTCGGGTTGTGTCAAATAAATCTTAAGTAATTATGGTGGAGAAACCAAGCTTTGATAAAATATTTAAAGGCTCTAAAACAATTAAAACAATAGTGAAAACAATTAAACAAATGCCTATTGAATTTATAAAATGCCAAAACTATTTTATTATGGGTTAAGGATTAATCTCACAGTAGTTTGTTGATAAATACAAATTTAGGCACTAGTGGTAATTTTTGTAAAACTAAAATAAATAAATAAAAGAAACTACAAAAGGAAAAAGAAAAGAAGAAAAGGTAAAGACAAAAAAAGGGGGGCAAAGCCCCCCCTCTCCTTGGGCCGAGTGGCCCAACTGGCGACCCAGGCCACCAGGAGGCCCACCCCGCACTCCCCATATCCCCACCCCCTGAAACCCTAGCCCAATCACCCACTCTCTCCCCGATCCCCTTCTCCTCCCCGTCTAGATCGGGCGCACGCCCCGCCCACGACGCGGTTGCCCCCTCCCTCGCCCGGAGCCTCCACCGGCGCACCCGTCGCCACCCCGATGCCACGCCCCATGCTCGCCGTCGCCCACTCCCCCTCGATCTGGATCGAGATCGAGGGCTCGACCCGCCTCGTCACCGCGTCGACGCCGTCCGGAGCCCGCGCCGCCGCCTGGACCTCGCCGGACGCCATCGCCGGCCTGCCTCCTCTCCATCACGCCGTCGCCGTCCTCCTCCCTACGGGTCGCCCCCGAGCCCGCTGCCATGCCCCTCCCGCTCCCCTGTGAGCGCCTCCCTCTCCTCCTCTCTCTCCCCCACCGCACTGTGCACGCGCCCGTGGGCGCTCTCGCGCGCCCCTGTGGTCGAGCCCCGCGCTCGCGCCCCCCCTATTGCCCCGCCGCTGGACTTGCTCCGGCCGCCACCGCGCGCCCGCGCGCGCCCGCACTTGCCCTGCCACACCTCCCTGCCCCGCCGTATCTGCCGCCCGTGGCCGCAGCCCCCAGCTGCTGCGTCGCCGCTCCCCTGCACCCGCGCGTCACCCCGTTCCCCCCCACCTCCGGTCGGACGAACCCGCCTCGCCCTTGTCGCCTCAAACGGCCGGCGTCGCCGTGCCCGTGGCTGGCGCCCAGCCCCCTGTTGACCTGGGTGTGCCAGCGCCCGTAACCCGCTCGCCCGCTAAGACCCCCCACTGGCCCAATGACAAACGGGGCCCAGGCCCCTGAGAACAAAAAAATAAAAATAAATAAAAAATAAATTAATTAATAAAAATTAATAAATAAATAAATAAAGAAAATAAAAATAAAAATAAAAAAATAAAAATAATTAATTAATTAGTTAATTAATTAATGTTAATTAACCCTGTTTAGATTAATCTAATTAATTAGTTAATTTAATTAATAGTTAATTAATTAGTTAACCCTAATTACCCTGATGAGTCTATGACATGTGGGACCCACGTGTCAGATGACTGCTGACGTCAGCATGATGTCATGCTGATGTCATCACAACACTGTTTCGGATAATGTATATATTAAATAATTAAATAAATTCCAGAAATTAATAAATCTTTAGAAAATCATATCTTTTAAACCGTAGCTCAGATGAAAAACTTTCTACATGAAAGTTGCTCAGAACGACGAGCCGAATCCAAATACGCAGTCCGTTCGTCCGCCAGACGTCCCTAGCATAGCAAACTTGCAACTTCCCCCTCCGTTTCATCTGTCCGAAAAATGCAAACTTCGGGAAAACTTTCCCGGATGTTTCCCCCCTTTGTCGATATCACCTACTACCGCGTTAGGGCACACCTAGCACCGCGTATTGTCATGTTACGCTTTGTGTTGTTTTGATTGCTCTGTTATTTATTGTGTTCCCCCTCCGTTACTTCTTTCCGGTAGACCCCGAGACTACCGGCGACCCCCAGTTCGACTACGGATTGACGACCCCCTACTTGCCAGAGCAACCAGGCAAGCCCCCCCCTTGATCACCAGATATCGCCTATTCTTCTCTATACTGCTTGCATTAGAGTAGTGTAGCATGTTACTGCTTTCCGTTAATCCTATCCTGATGCATAGCCTGTCATTGTTGCTACAGTTGTTACCCTTACCTGCTATCCTACTGCTTAGTATAGGATGCTAGTGTTCCATCAGTGGCCCTACACTCTTGTCCGTCTGCCATGCTATACTACTGGGCCGTGATCACTTCGGGAGGTGATCACGGGTATATACTATATACATTATATACATGACACATGTGGTGACTAAAGTCGGGTCGGCTCGTTGAGTACCCGCAAGTGATTCTGATGAGGGGGCTGAAAGGACAGGTGGCTCCACCCCGGTAGAGGTGGGCCTGGGTTCCTGACGGCCCCCGACTGTTACTTTGTGGCGGAGCGACAGGGCAGGTTGAGACCACCTAGGAGAGAGGTGGGCCTGGCCCTGGTCGGCGTTCGCAGATACTTAACACGCTTAACGAGATCTTGGTATTTGATCTGAGTCTGGCCATTTGGTCTATACGCACTAACCATCTACGCGGGAGTAGTTATGGGTATCCCGACGTCGTGGTATCAGCCGAAGCTCTTTTGACGTCAGCGACTGAGTGGCGCGCGCCGCATTGGACCGTAAGCTCGCGCTTGTATTAAGGGGCTAGGTCTGCTTCCGGCCGCGTACGCAACGTGCAGGTGTGCATAGGGCGATGGGCCCAGACCCCTGCGCGCATAGGTTTAGACCGGCGTGCTGACCTCTCTGTTGAGCCTAGGTGGGGCTGCGACGTGTTGATCTTACGAGGCCGGGCATGACCCAGAAAAGTGTGTCCGGCCAAATGGGATCGAGCGTGTTGGGTTATGTGGTGCACCCCTGCAGGGAAGTTTATCTATTCGAATAGCCGTGTCCCTCGGTAAAAGGACGACCCGGAGTTGTACCTTGACCTTATGACAACTAGAACTGGATACTGAATAAAATACACCCTTCCAAGTGCCAGATACAACCCGGTGATCGCTCTCTAACAGGGCGACGAGGAGGGGATCGCCGGGTAGGATTATGCTATGCGATGCTACTTGGAGGACTTCAATCTACTCTCTTCTACATGCTGCAAGATGGAGATGGCCAGAAGCGTAGTCTTCGACAGGACTAGCTATCCCCCTCTTATTCTGGCATTCTGCAGTTCAGTCCACTGATATGGCCCTTTACACATATACCCATGCATATGTAGTGTAGCTCCTTGCTTGCGAGTACTTTGGATGAGTACTCACGGTTGCTTTTCTCCCTCTTTTCCCCTTTCTATACCTGATTGTCGCAACCAGATGCTGGAGTCCAGGAGCTAGAGATCCCGAGGATGATTCTACATGGAGTTCGGCTTCGAGGAGTAGTTAGGAGGTCCCAGGCAGGAGGCCTTGCCTTTTCGATCGTTGCTACTTTTGTGCTAGCCTTCTTAAGGCAAACTTGTTTAACTTATGTCTGTACTCAGATATTGTTGCTTCCGCTGACTCGTCTATGATCGAGCACTTGTATTCGAGCCCTCGAGGCCCCTGGCTTGTATTATGATGCTTGTATGACTTATTTATGTTTTAGAGTTGTGTTGTGATATCTTCCCGTGAGTCCCTGATTTTGATCGTACACATTTGCGTGCATGATTAGTGTACGGTCAAATCGGGGGCGTCACAAGTTGGTATCAGAGCCGACTGCCTGTAGGAATCCCCCTTTCCACACTCCTTGGCCGAAGTCGAGTCTAGGCATTACAAAACTTTTACTAACATGGCTGTGTGGCTTACGGGCCCACGTCGCCATTGGGTGGTATTAGGATCTTTTCCTCCTTGCCTATACTCTGGGACTCTGATCTCTCTTCTATTCGAGTTAAATGAATTTTGCTAAATCTAACATTAGGATCTCGTTATCACTTTCATCCGGAGAGCCCCTTATTACAAATGATCATCTGCTGCACCAGAAGGATCCGAAGATACTCTCCGATGTTCTCTTGAGACTTTATGGTGTCGCTTTTGCAATTCCCTTCCATCGATAAACCCCTGTGGATAACCACGTATACTCGCCATTCATACAATGCTTCCCAGTTGATCTTGTTATTACAAGATACCCCGAAATTCTCTTTGCTGCTCCGAGAATCCTTTGAGCTTACTGCCTTGCTGTTCTTTGTCACCTGAATACCCCTACGGAAAATTCTCGCACTTACCGAGTATCCGGTCATCCCCAGTTGATTCAAGTATTCCACAATAGACTTCAAAATACTATTCGATCTTCCGAAAATCCTCAGGAGCCTATTGCTCTTGAAATTCTTGTTTGCTTGCATTATGGTTAATCCCATAAGTCTCGTAATCTTATTGGCATCTCTTGTCATTATCATTTTGAGTCCGTTGATTCAATTTGTTGCGAATGCTCGCAATCCTCAATCATATCCTAGAATTCATTCTTCCGGCTCAGACGTCATTTTAAACGTGAGCTGGATCTCGACCTATCAAATTGCCATCGATTGTAACCCTAAGCCTACTCAACTTATCCATCCTTGATCAGAGCGTTGCTTCTGACCCCCTGATTTGGAAATCATAATTCTTTTGCATTTGAACTTTGAGTTAGTCAGTTGTTTCTATAATCAGATCTCCTTGCATTCTTCTTCCTCTGGTTGAGTACCGATGCTCACATCAGATCCCTTGTGGACCATCGGTTCCTTTGTTGGATTTTATCCGACAGTGTCCTTCCTATTGAATAACCTTGTGAGCCTTTCCATGGGTATATAATGCCTTTGGTAAATTGTATCATCTGCTTTTGAACAATGCTCTTCTTTCGAGCTTGTAATATTTACTCCGAAGTTTGTGGTATATGTTCCTAAGATGCCCTGATGGGTTGAACCTATGCCTTCCTTAATCTATGTGAACCCGAAAGTTTTCCAAGGTTCATACTCCTCTGGTAATTCACCAGGTAGGTCTTCGCACTCAAATTATTTTTAATAGAGGGGTGAATGAAAGGTTATGCATTGCAGAAGTAGGAGTCGACCTTGAACTTTGTGTTCATGCCCATGGACACGATGTAGATCTTATCATTAAAAGCTTCTCTTAAATTAATTATTACCTTGGTATAAGTTCATCTTATATCTGGGATCTGGCCTTTTGCAATCGTGGTTCCGACCATGTTCTCCTTTAAACACCATTTCTCGTGCAAGTTTAAGCACTTGACTTCTGTAGAGCAATACCCAATCCAACCTCTATTTTAATCTGTCGTCGAGTATTACCCCCCTGGATCTCGAGATTATCACGGAACTTCATAACTTCTTATGAGTTCTCCATCAAGCATTACATTCTCATTGATTTCAATTGTCCACGGACTCCGAGTTATTAAACACTCAAGGACATCGATAACTGAATCGAGTCCGCAACACAATTAAACAACTCTTAGTAATGTCCTTTGCTTACGAGTTCGTACTCGATCACGTCATCCCTAGCCTGCTCAGCTATGTCATTATCGTGCCGATTTTAACTGTGCTACCTGGTCCTTCCCAGTGCACAAATTTCGACAGTGAGCTAATCTTACGTCGACTTTCCTTGCCATATCATTTAGCCTTGAACAACAAACTTGATTTCGAGTTTGTGTCGTACCCCTGGTTCCAATAACTTTTTGCTTCATCATTCCCTTGAGTTGATGTCATCGCCAATCGATTACATCTTCATGAATTCTCTCGACAAATGTGTCGTGATCATCAGCAGCATTCCGAGCTCTTCCAGGATATCAATGGAATTCATGATGAGAAAGACCATCCTTGCCCTCGATGATTAGTATTATCATCGACCACTCTACTACCTTTCCTCCAACACAAACTTGTTCTTGTTTTGTGTTATACCTTGAGTTCCTTGCAATCCAGCAATTGTTCTTCTTTACACTGGAGTATTACCATCTTTTATTTCAAGAATGTCGTGAGAGTTTCACCACCTCTTAGGAAATTCTTGATACAGTGATGCTTCTCACCATCATCATTCTCCTCTTGGTCCCCGTGTTGAGTGAACTCTGTTATGAGAATTTAGTATCTCTAGCAACCTTGTTACTTCAGAGTTAATGGATAATAATTCCAATGTAGTGTGCTGGTTGCTAAATTTCCATTCCGACGTTGTTCGTGCAACCCAGCCCATATTTCGGGTGCCCCTTTCAACCAATGTTTAAATTGTGTATGTTTTCCTCGAGCATACATCATTATACCATATGATCTGACAAATGTTATCTCCTTGTTCACATAGTTTTGGAACTCGCTTCCATAGTTCATTTCCCAAGAATCTTACAATGTCATCTCGTCAAATTGTGCCGCACCTTTTTCTTCTCAGGCATCCTAAGTCTGAGGTATCCTGACACCAATCAGATCTGAATCTCGGTCAGATATGATGGTTGGAACATTTTTCAAGAGTCACAACATTGGTCTTTATATGGCCCGGTAGGGTGATGACATGCCTAGCACACCTGGCCGGAGGACCTATTGTTATAAGTTTTCCCTTTTAGCAAGGTTAGCTATTCTTCCATGAGGAAATTGTAAGACTTATTCTATAAGTTGTTCCTGATGGATCCTTTTTGTTTCCAAAGTCTGATCTTCGCCTGTTGACCATGTCAATGCTATCTCGAAGCATGTCTATGGTACTCCGATTTTCAACGGGAACATTTGAAGCACAATGCTAAATGTTTCCTACGCAATTATCCAAACACTGTTGTATGGGTAATGTCATGAAAATTCTCTCCCATACCTAAAGATTTTTCTACATTATATCATGTCATGGATATCATGCTCTGCTTGTCCTTGGGAAGGATATACCCTTGAAATATGTGTTTAAACACATTTTCCTTTCCATTCTTCTGTTTAATTTGATAATCATATTTTCCTTTCCATTGTTTGGTTTAACCTTTCTGGTGATCTATATGATCTAAGCAGTAATATTCTCCTGCTTATGTAAACACCTCGGTGTACAACTCTGTCAGTAAGACCCTGTTACTATTGTTGGTGACATTTCGGTAACCACCGATGGACGAGAACTTTGCCTAATGGTCCGCCTCATTTCAACGAGCAGGAAAATGGTTCTCTTCGTCCCTCGCCCTTGGTACCGACGATGTTGCTGACATATAATCGACAGGCTACCCTCTGACATGTCTTGCTATCATGACCGTGCAAGATGTCACCGTTCCTCCTACGTTTAATCCACATGGTGGGCCCATAACCCACAGTTCCACAGGATCGAAACCTGACTCTTCTATACAACCCTGTTTCTAATGGTTATACCTCACACTTGTCTCCGTATTTAATTCGCGGGCCACCTTCCTAGTGATCTATTTTGGTATCAAACACAATACTTATTCCCATTGCTCAGAACCCTTCATGCATCGAACGATTGCTTGCCCGCTCGAAACTTCCCCATGATACCTCCTTACTTTGCTCTCGATATTGTCTTAAATTTCCATTCGAGAGATACTTTCCGCCACCTTCCCCGATGTTATCAACCAGATAGTCAACCGTTCAGAGGTCCGTTCTTCCAGAATACCCCCTTACTCTGTCGTAAGTACGATGGAGTTCCCGAAGAAAGGACGACAACTTTATCATGATGACCTGAGGCAGCAGAATGAAGACATCAATGTAATGGATCAACCTCTTCGAGAAGAACAACCAAGACCAAGAACACTCCCTAGAATTTCGTAACCCGAACCTTCCCCCTTTACTTCCCTCTTAAATCTCGGGACGAGATTTCTTGTAGTGGAGGAGAATTGTGACGCCCGGATAATCAAGCTACAGTAAACCTCTGCTATTGGTGCCACGTCACCTTGGTTACTGATGATAACTGGAGTTAGTTCAAAAACGATTCAAATTAAAATCTAAAATATAGGCAAACAGTAAAATTTTCAAATAAAAAAAAACCTAAAATGTTCGGGTTGTGTCAAATAAATCGTAAGTAATTATGGTGGAGAAACCAAGCTTTGATAAAATATTTAAAGGCTTTAAAACAATAAAAATAGTAGTGAAAACAATTAAACAAATGCCTATTGAATTTATAAAATGCCAAAACTATTTTATTATGGGTTAAGGATTAATCTCACAGTAGTTTGTTGATAAATACAAATTTAGGCACTAGTGGTAATTTTTGTAAAACTAAAATAAATAAATAAAAGAAACTACAAAAGGAAAAAGAAAATAAGAAAAGGTAAAGACAGAAAAAGGGGGCAAAGCCCCCCCTCTCCTTGGGCCGAGTGGCCCAACTGGCCACCCAGGCCACCAGGAGGCCCACCCCGCACTCCCCATATCCCCACCCCCCGAAACCCTAGCCCAATCACCCACTCTCTCCCCGATCCCCTTCTCCTCCCCGTCTAGATCGGGCGCACGCCCCGGCCCCGACGTGGTTGCCCCCTCCCTCGCCCGGAGCCTCCGCCGGCGCACACCGTCGCCACCCTGATGCCACGCCCCATGCTCGCCGTCGCCCACTCCCCCCTCGATCTGGATCGAGATCGAGGGCTCGACCCGCCTCGTCGCCGCGCCGACGCCGTCCGGAGCCCGCGCCGCCACCTGGACCTCGCCGGACGCCATCGCCGGCCTGCCTCCTCTCCATCACGCCGTCACCGTCCTCCTCCCCACGGGTCGCCCCCGAGCCCGCTGCCATGCCCCTCCCGCTCCCCTGTGAGCGCCTCCCTCTCTTCCTCTCTCCCCCACCGCACAAGTGCCCGCGCCCGTCGCCGCTCTCACGCGCCCCTGTGGTCGAGCCCCGCGCTCGCGCCCCCCCTCTTGCCCCACCGCTGGACTTGCTCCGGCCGCCACCGCGCGCCCGCGCGCGCCCGCACTTGCCCTGCAGCACCGCCACACCTCCCTGCCCCGCCGTATCTGCCGCCCGTGGCCGCAGCCCCCAGCTGCTGCGTCGCCGCTCCCATGCACCCGCGCGTCACCCCGTCCCCCCCCACCTCCGGTCGGACGAACCCGCCTCGCCTTGGCCTCGCCCTTGTCGCCTCAAACGGCCGGCGTCGCCGTGCCCGTGGCTGGCGCCCAGCCCCCTGTTGACCTGGGCGTGCCAGCGCCCGTAACCCGCTCGCCCGCTAAGACCCCCCACTGGCCCAATGACAAACGGGGCCCAGGCCCCTGAGAACAAAAAAAATAAAATAATAAAAATATAAATAAAAATTAATTAATAAAAATTAATAAATAAATAAATAAATAAAATAAAAATAAAAATAAAAAAAATAAAAATAATTAATTAATTAGTTAATTAATTAATGTTAATTAACCCTGTTTAGATTAATCTAATTAATTAGTTAATTTAATTAATTAGTTAACCCTAATTACCCTGATCAGTCTATGACATGTGGGACCCACGTGTCAGATGACTGCTGACGTCAGCATGATGTCATGCTGATGTCATCACAACACTGTTTCGGATAATGTATGTATTAAATAATTAAATAGGTTCCAGAAATTAGTAAATCTTTAGAAAATCTTATCTTTTAAACCATAGCTCAGATGAAAAACTTTCTACATGAAAGTTGCTCAGAACGACGAGCCGAATCCGAATACGCAGTCCGTTCGTCCGCCAGACGTCCCTAGCATAGCAAACTTGCAACTTCCCCCTCCGTTTCATCTGTCCGAAAAATGCAAACTTCGGGAAAACCATCTACATGGGAGTAGTTATGGGTATCCCGACGTCGTGGTATCAGCCGAAGCTCTTTTGACGTCAGCAACAAAGTGGCGCGCGCCGCATTGGACCGTAAGCTCGCGCTTGTATTAAGGGGGCTAGGTCTGCTTCCGGCCGCGTACGCAACGTGCAAGTGTGCATAGGGCGATGGGCCCAGACCCCTGCGCGCATAGGTTTAGACCGGCGTGCTGACCTCTCTATTGAGCCTAGGTGGGGCTGCGACATGTTGAACTTACGAGGCCGGGCATGACCCAGAAAAGTGTGTCCGGCCAAATGGGATCGAGCGTGTTGGGTCATGTGGTGCACCCCTGCAGGGAAGTTTATCTATTCGAATAGTCGTGTCCCTCGGTAAAAGGACGACCCGGAGTTGTACCTTGACCTTATGACAACTAGAACTGGATACTGAATAAAATACACCCTTCCAAGTGCCAGATACAACCCGGTGATCGCTCTGTAACAGGGCGACGAGGAGGGGATCGCCGGGTAGGATTATGCTATGCGATGCTACTTGGAGGACTTCAATCTACTCTCTTCTACATGCTGCAAGATGGAGATGGCCAGAAGCGTAGTCTTCGACAGGACTAGCTATCCCCCTCTTATTCTGCCATTCTGCAGTTCAGTCCACTGATATGCCGCTTTACACATATACCCATGCATATGTAGTGTAGCTCCTTGCTTGCGAGTACTTCGGATGAGTACTCACGGTTGCTTTTCTCCCTCTTTTCCCCTTTCTGTACCTGATTGTCGCAACCAGATGCTGGAGTCCAGGAGCTAGAGACCCCGAGGATGATTCTACATGGAGTTCGGCTTCGAGGAGTAGTTAGGAGGTCCTAGGCAGGAGGCCTTGCCTTTTCGATCGTTGCTACTTTTGTGCTAGCCTTCTTAAGGCAAACTTGTTTAACTTATGTCTGTACTCAGATATTATTGCTTCCGCTGACTCGTCTATGATCGAGCACTTGTATTCGAGCCCTCGAGGCCCCTGGCTTGTATTATAATGCTTGTATGACTTATTTATGTTTTAGAGTTGTGTTGTGATATCTTCCCGTGAGTCCCTGATCTTGATCGTACACATTTGCGTGCATGATTAGTGTACGATCAAATCGGGGGCGTCACACTGGGGGAGGCGACGTCCAATCGGCTCTCCCGATCAACACAACAAGGGCCGCAGAGCCGATCGTCATCGCCGAGATTGACCTCGGCTCCACAGGGACAAGGGGACAGGGTCCCCGAGGTTGACAAGGAGAGGTTGTGCGAGGCATTGGCAAAGCCAAAGTTATCCTTGGCGCAAAAGCCACCGTTGGAGACCCCTGTCCCTGGCACCTCAGTGTTGGGTTCAAAGGGTTTGCCACCCCACCTCCTGCCCCAGGGCGGGCTACCGCGGGGTGGACCGAGGAGGTGGAGGTAGCCTTGAAGGGCTCCTCCATCAAGGAAGAGCACCGCACGCTGATCGGCACGGCGCTACAAGATTACTGGTTCGTAGAGGCCGGTATGTGTGAGGTCTTCAAGGGCCTCATCACGAGCTTTGAGGTATTCTTCTATACTCATATTGAGAATAACCTCCATGCTTAGGTTTATGTGTAGCTGTCCGAGGATATTTTTCCTTATATTGCGGAGTAGTACTTAGACAGTGTAGCCATTTAGTAGCCCCCAAGACCAGTTCTAGTTTTGAAAATATGGCTTCGGTATTGAAGCAAAGTACTAGAAGCTTACAAAATTAGTAGCCCCCAAGACCCTGGCATGCGTTTTCGAAATGTTGATGCCTGGTGCAGGGGTTAATTGTGAATTGTTTGTTCGTAGGTTTCTACCTCGGCTCCGAGCTCCGCCTCAGAAGAGTCACGGAGATGAACCGGAGGCTCGAGAGGTCCGAGAAGGACCTCGATCTAATGAACAAGAAGGTAGAGCAATCTCAAGGTAAAGTCCAGAACATTGTCAAATTTACTTTATGTGAGGATAGCTTTGTGTGATGTAAGCTAATTCCTAGTTGTTTTAAATGATAGCAGCTTTGTCTGAGCTTGAGGGGCTCATGGACGAGTTTGTCAAAGCTTGGCAGGAGGCCCAACAGTAGAAGGTTGTGGCCACCAAGGTGGAGAAGGATCTAGCCGCCGAAAAGGTGGCTAGGGGTAAAGACCAGGCGTGGTTCCTGTAGGCGGAGTTAACCCTGAAGGGCATCTATGAAGAGCGTGATACCCTTCAGGCCAAGGAGGAGAAGGCGAACGAGGAGCTCAAGAAGTTCCGCCTCGCTCACTTCAAACTCTAGTGGAGCAGATTGCCGCGTGCAAGCCATATTTACTTCAATGTGTGTTTGGCAGCAAATGGTTCGTCAAGCTCACCTAGTTGTGGCACTCCACAGAGGTCTTCGAGGATCTCCAAAAGAGTATGCTGGACGCCGCCCACCACTTCACCGAGCTAAAGGGCCATGCAGCAGAGAAGGCGTTCTGGCAACAATTCCAGGCGTCGTCGGGTCTGGAGCTGCTGAATCATCAGATGAAGCAGCCGGTGGAGCTTCTCCGCATCACGAGGCTGGTGCTCCAAGTCCACTCCACTAACCTGTGGCCCACCTAGGCACTGCCTACCAGCTTCTTCGGGCTAATAGCTCGGCTGCGGGGAGCTGTACCTCGGGTGCCCCTCTGGAAATGGTCATCATGCGTGTAAGGGGCTCAACGGGCATATGCATGTGTGAAGACGCATTTTCGACGCGTTGAAGCAGAGGTTGTTGCTGCGGGACCCCCCTCGAAGGGAAGGTTCGGACCGCGGAGCAGTTCTTCACCGAGGTAGCTAATACGTCTCCAACGTATCTATAATTTTTGATTGTTCCATGCTATTATATTATCTGTTTTGGATGTTTAATGGGCTTTAATATGCTCTTTTATATTACTTTTGGGACTAACCTATTAACCGGAGGCCTAGCGCCAGTTTCTGTTTTTTTGCCTATTTTAGAGTTTCAAGGAAAAGGAATACCAAACGGAGTCCAAACGGAATGAAACCTTCGCGATGATCTTTCTTGGACCGAAAGCAATCCAGTAGACTTGGAGTTGAAGTCTGGAACACCACAAGGCGGCCACGAGGCAGGAGGGCGCGCCCCCACCCTCATGGGCCCCTCGTAGCTCCACCGACATACTTCTTTCGCCTATATATACTCTTATAACCTAGATCGATCAGAGGGAGCGATGAAACCACTTTTCCACCGCCGCAACCTTCTGTACCCGTGAGATCCCATCTTGGGGCCTTTTCCGGCGATCTGCCGGAGGGGGAATCGATCATGGAGGGCTTCTACATCAACACCATAGCCTCTCCGATGAAGCGTGAGTAGTATACCACAGACCTTCGGGTCCATAGTTATTAGCTATATGGCTTATTCTGTCTCTTTGATCTTCAATACAAAGTTCTCCTCAATGTTCTTGGAGATCTATTCGATGTAATACTCTTTTGCGGTGTGTTTGCCGAGATCCGATAAATTGTGGATTTATGAACTTGATTATCTATGATTATTATTTGGTTCTTCTCTAAATTTTTATATGCATGATTTGATATATTTGCAAGTCCCTTCGAATTATCGGTTTAGTTTGGCCTACTAGATTGATCTTTCTTGCAATGGGAGAAGTGCTTAGGTTTGGGTTCAATCTTGCGGTGTCCTTTCCCAGTGACAGTAGGGCAGCAAGGCACGTATTGTATTGTTGCCATCGAGGATAAAAACATGGGGTTTATATCATATTGCTTGAGTTTATCCCTCTACATCATGTCATCTTGCTTAATGCGTTACTCCGTTCTTATGAACTTAATACTCTAGATGCATGCTGGATAGCGGTCGATGTGTGGAGTAATAGTAGTAGATGCAGAATCATTTCGGTCTACTTGACACAGACGTGATGCCTATATTCATGATCATTGCCTTAGATATCTTCATAATTATGCGTTTTTCTATCAATTGCTCGGTAGTACTTTGCTCACATACCGTAATACATGCTATCTTGTGAGAAGCCACTAGTGAAACCTATGGCCCCCGGGTCTCTTTCTTATTATATTGATTCTCTTTTATTTAAATCACATCTCGTTTACTATTTTCCAATCTTTACTTTCCAATCTATACAACAAAAAATACCAAAAATATTTACTTTACTATCTTTATTAGATCTCACTTTTGCGAGTGACCGTGAAGGGATTGACAACCCCTTTTATCGCGTTGGTTGCAAGGTTCTTGATTGTTTGTGCAGGTACTAGGTGACTTGTGTGTTTTCTCCTACTGGATTGATACCTTGGTTCTCAAAAACTGAGAGAAATATTTACGCAACTTTGTTGCATCACCCTTTCCTCTTCAAGGGAAAACCAAAGCATGCTAAAGAGGTAGCAAGAAGGATTTCTGGCGCTGTTGCCGAGGAGATCTACGCCAAGTCGAGACATACCAAGTACCATCATAAACTCTTCTCCCTCGCATTGCATTATTTGCCATTCGCCTCTCGTTTTCCTCTCCCCCACTTCTAAAACGATTTTCGAAAACCTTTGCCTTTTCTTCGCCCCTTTTTCATTCGTCTCTTTTCGCTTGCTTCTTGTGTTTTTGGGTGTTAGTGTGTCTGTTTGCTTTGATGGCTCTGCCAAAAAGCGTTGATCCTCACCTTAGCAGGTTGGAAGAAATTGAAAACAACGTTAGAAGCTTTATGTCATTGCAATTTGAGCATAATAATTTTTTCAGAAACGAGCTTAAAGAACAAAAAAGTTTTATGGAGTACATGAATAAAGAGCTCGATGATATGTCTAAGGAATTTATGGTTTAAAATCTCAGTTTGACCATCTTGAAAGTTTAGTGGGCCAAATTTCGGATAAGCAAGCCACCTTAGTTAATAAGATGTCCGCTAAACCGGAAGGTCTTCATGATAATAATGATGAAGATCTAAAAGTGATTGATGTGTCTCCTATTAAATCTTTGTTTTCCAATATGAATCTTGAAAAAGATGGGACTTGAGATGAGTCAACTTTAGTTAAAAGGCATCCCAATGATTCGGAGTTTTTAGATCTTGATGCAAAAATTAATAAAAGTGGGATTGAAGAGGTCAAAACTTTACATAGCAATGAACCCACTATTTTGGATTTCACGTAATTTAATTATGATAATTGCTCTTTGATAGATTGTATTTCCTTGTTGCAATCCGTGTTAAATTCCCCTCATGCTTATAATCAAAATAAAGCTTTTACTAAACATATGATTCATGCTTTAATGCAATCCTATAAAGAAAAGCTTGAACTATAAGTTTCTATCTCTATAAAACTTTATGATGAGTGGGAACCTACTATTAAAATTAAGATTAAGGATTATGAATGCTATGCTTTATGTGATTTGGGTTCTAGTGTTTCCACGATTCCAAAAACTTTGTGTGATGTGCTAGGTTTCCGTGAATTTGATGATTGTTCTTTAAATTTGCATCGTGCGGATTCCACCATTAAGAAACCTATGGGATGGATTAATGATGTTCTTAGTGTTGCAAATAGGAATTATGTGCCCGTAGATTTCATTGTTCTTGATATAGATTGCAATCCTACATGTCCTATTATTCTTGCTACACCTTTCCTTAGAACGATTGGTGCAATTATTGATATGAAAGAATGAAATATTAGATTCCAATTTACGTTAAGGAAAGGCATGGAACACTTTCCTAGGAATAAAATTAAATTGCCTTATCAATCTATTATGAGAGCCACTTATGGAATGCATACCAAAGATGGCAATACCTAAATCTATCCTCGCTTTTATGCCTAGCTAGGGGCGTTATACGATAGCGCTTGTTGGGAGGCAACCCAATTTTATTTTTGTTCCTCGTTTTTTGTTCCTGTTTAGTAATAAATAATTCATCTAGCCTCTGTTTAGATGTGGTTTTATGTTTTAATTAGTGTTTGTGCCAAGTAGAACCTTTGGGAAGACTTGGGTGAAGTCTTTGCGATCTTGCTGTAAAAAAACAGAAACTTTTGCGCTCACGAGATTAGCCGCCATTTTTTACTGGAGAGTGCTTTTAGGTTGATTCTTTTTGCAGATAATTAACAGACAAATTCCTCACGTCCAACAATGTATTTCATAATTTTTGGAGTTCCATAAGTATTCTAACATTACAGATTGCTACAGACTATTCTGTTTTTGACAGATTCTGTTTTTCGTGTGTTGTTTGCTTATTTTGATGAATCTATGAGTATTATCGGGGGTATGAACCATAGAGAAGTTGGAATACATTAGGTTTTACACAAATATAAATAAAAAATGAGTTCATTACAGTACCTTAAAGTGGTGGTTTATTTTCTTATACTAACGGAGCTCATGAGATTTTCTGTTAAGTTTTGTGTTGTGAAGTTTTCAAGTTTTTGGGTAAAGATTTGATGGATTTTGGAATAAGTAGTGGCAAGAGCCTAAGCTTGGGGATGCCCGAGTTACCCCAAGGTAAAATTCAATGACAACCAAAAGCCTAAGCTTGGGGATGCCCCGGAAGGCATCCCCTCTTTCGCCTTCGTCTATCGGTAACTTTACTTGAGGTTATATTTTTATTCACCACATGATATGTGGTTTTCTTGGAGCGTCTTGTATTATTTGAGTCTTTGCTTTTTAGTTTACCACAATCATCCTTTCTGTACACACCTTTTTGGAGAGACACGCATGAATCGGAATTTATTAGAATACTCTATGTGCTTCACTTATATCTTTTGAGCTAGATAATTTTTCTCTAGTTCTTCACTTATATCTTTTTAGAGCACGGTGGTTGCTTTATTTCATAGAAATTATTGAACTCGCATGCTTCACTTATATTATTTTGAGAGTCCTTTAGAACAGCATGGTAATTTTCTTTGGCTATAAAATTAGTCCTAATATGATGGGCATCCAAGATGGATATAATAAAACTTTCATATAAAGTGCATTGAATACTATGAGAAGTTTGATTATTTATGATTGTTTTGAGATATGAAGATGGTGATATTAGAGTCATTCTAGTTGAGTAGTTGTGAATTTGAGAGATACTTGTGTTAAAGTTTGTGATTCCTGTAGGATGCACATATGGTGAACTGTTATGTGATGAAGTCGGAGCATGATTTATTTTTTGATTGACTTCCTTAAGAGTGGCGGTCAGGGACGAGCGATGGTCTTTTCCTACCATTATATCCCCCTAGGAGCATGCGTGTAGTAGTTCGTTTCGATAACTAATAGATTTTTGCAATAAGTATGTGAGTTCTTTATGACTAATGTTGAGTCAATGGATGATACGCACTCTCACCCTTCCACTGTTGCTAGGCTCTCCAGTACCACGCAACCTTCGCCGGTACCATAAACCCACCATTTACCTTCCTCAAAACAGCCACCATACCTACCTATTATCGAATTTCCATAGCCATTCCGAGATATATTGCCATGCAACTGTCCACCGTTCCATTTATTATGACACGCTCCATCATTGTCATATTGCTTTGCATGATCATGTAGTTGACATCGTATTTGTGGCAAAGCCACCTTCATAATTCTTTCATACATGTCACTCTTGATTCATTGCACATCCTGGTACACCGCCGGAGGCATTCCCATAGAGTCATATTTTGTTCTAAGTATCAAGGTGTAATTCTTGAGTTGTAAGTAAATAAAAGTGTGATGATCATCATTATTAGAGCATTGTCCCAGTGAGGAAAGGATGATGGAGAATATGATTCCCCCACAAGTCGGGATGAGACTCCGGACGAACAATAAAAAAAGGAAAAAAAGAGGCCATAAAAAAGGGAGAAAAGGCCCAAATAGAAAAATAAGAGAAAAAGAGAGAAGGGACAATGCTACTATCCTTTTTCCACACTTGTGCTTCAAAGTAGCACCGTGATGTTCATGATAGAGAATCTCTTATGTTGTCACTTTCATATACTAGTGGGAATTTTCATTATAGAACTTGGCTTGTATTTTTTAATGATGGGCTTCCTCAAATTGCCCTAGGTCTTCGTGAGCAAGAAGTTGGATGCACACCCACTTAGTTTCTTGTTGAGCTTTCACACACTTATAGCTCTAGTGCATCCGTTGCATGGCAATTCCTACTCACTCACATTGATATCTATTGACGGGCATCTCCGTAGCCCGTTGATACGCCTAGTTGATGTGAGACTATCTTCACCTTTTTGTCTTCTCCACAACCACCATTCTATTCCACCTATAGTGCTATGTCCATGGGTCATGCTAATGTATTCCGTGAAGATTGAAAAAGTTTGAGAACATCAAAAGTATGAAATAATTGCTTGGCTTGTCATCGGGGTTGTGCATGATTTAAATACTTTGTGTGATGAAGATAGAGCATAGCCAGACTATCTGATTTTGTAGGGATAGCATTCTTTGGCCATGTTATTTTGAGAAGACATGATTGCTTTATTAGTATGCTTGAAGTATTATTATTTTTATGTCAATATTAAACTTTTGTTTTGAATCTTTCAGATCTGAACATTCATGCCACAATAAATAAAATTACATTGATAAATACGTTAGGTGCATTCCACATAAAAAATTCTGTTTTTATAATTTACCTACTCGTGGACGAGCAGGAATTAAGCTTAGGTATATTATTTTTGGGACTAACCTATTAACCGGAAGCCCAGTGCCAGTTTCTGTTTTTTTTGCCTATTTTAGAGTTTCAAGGAAAAGGATACCAAACGGAATGAAACCTTCGCGATGATCTTTCTTGGACCGAAAGCAATACAGGAGACTTGGAGTAGAAGTCTGGAACGCTACGAGGCGGCCACGAGGCAGGAGGGCGCGCCCCCAACCCTCGTGGGCCCCTCGTAGCTCCACCGACGTACTTCTTTCGCCTATATATACTCTTATACCCTAGATCGATCAGAGGGAGCCAGGAAACCACTTTTCCACCGCCGCAACCTTCTGTACCCGTGAGATCCCATCTTGGGGCCTTTTCCGGTGATCTACCGGGGGGGCGGGGGAATCGATCATGGAGGGCTTCTACATCAACACCATAGCCTCACCGATGAAGCGTGAGTAGTTTACCGCAGACCTTCGGGTCCATAGTTATTAGCTAGATGGCTTCTTCTCTCTCTTTGATTTTTAATACAAAGTTCTCCTCGAAGTTCTTGGAGATCTATTCGATGTAATACTCTTTTGCGGTGTGTTTGCCGAGATTCGATGAATTGTGGATTTATGAACTTGATTATCTATGATTATTATTTGGTTCTTCTCTGAATTCTTATATGCATGATTTGATACCTTTGCAAGTCTCTTCGCATTATCGGTTTAGTTTGGCCTACTAGATTGATCTTTCCTACAATGGGAGAAGTGCTTAGCTTTGGGTTCCATCTTGCGCTGTCCTTTCCAAGTGACAGTAGGGGCAGCAAGGCACGTATTGTATTGTTGCCATCGAGGATAAAAAGATGGGGTTTATATCATATTGCTTGAGTTTATCCCTCTACATCATGTCATCTTGCTTAATGCGTTACTCCGTTCTTATGAACTTAATACTCTAGATGCATGCTGGATAGCGGTCGATGTGTGGTGTAATAGTAGTAGATGCAGAATCGTTTCAGTCTACTTGACACGGACGTGATGCCTATATTCATGATCATTGCCTTAGCTATCTTCATAATTATGCGCTTTTCTATCCATTGCTCGGCAGTAATTTGTTCACCCACCATAATACATGCTATCTTGAGAGAAGCCACTAGTGAAACCTATGGCCCTGGGTCTCTTTCTTATTATATTGCATCTCTTTTATTTACATCGCATCTCGTTTACTATTCTGCAATCTTTACTTTCCAATCTATACAACAAAATACCAGAAATATTTACTTTACTATCTTTATTAGATCTCACTTTTGCGAGTGACCGTGAAGGGATTGACAACCCCTTTATCGCGTTGGTTGCAAGGTTCTTGATTGTTTATGCAGGTACTAGGTGACTTGTGCGTTGCCTCCTACTGGATTGATACCTTGGTTCTCAAAAACTGAGGGAAATACTTACACTAGTTTGCTGCATCACCCTTTCCTCTTCAAGGGAAAACCAACGCATGCTCAAGAGGTAGCAGTACAGACGGGCCCAAGAGAGAGGCCATGTGTCGCAGAAATTTGATTTTTACGGCTACTTGGAAATGCGAAAGTGTTGGGATGTCAAAAACTAGCTTTTGGTTAGCGAGATGTACTTCAACCCCTATTATTTTGTCTTTATTAGTGCCAGGTCGCCTACCAATGTATCAGTATACAGAGGTGTTCTTGGGCAGTCGTGAGTTGCGACGTCTCATACCGAACTCTGTGTCATAGGACTGGAAATCAACTATTCGACTTTATACAAATACTTAGTTGACAGAGTTGGCTGTGGGGCGGATGACGGCCCCCGGTTGTGAAGTGGTCGCTAAGGTAGACCGAAGGTCTATCCATTAAGCACTTTTTGGCATGTTAAGAGGCCCTGATTTAACATTGTATCGCTAATGACACACGCTTAGCAGTCGGATGCGGTCATAAAAATCAATTGTTTTTCACTGAGGCCCCCTTGCAGCTAGCGGATCGTGGTTCTCCATTACGCCCTAGTTGAAGGTCACACGGTTCTCTCCAATCATCAATTGTAATATAGGCATGTGCGGAACAACTATGCATTCTAGGTTTGAAACGAACTCTATGAATGCAAACTAGACACTGAGTCTTCCCTTGTGGTGGGTAGTTGTAGAAGGAAGCTACATGATATTAATTTTTGGCTCCTTTTAATATTGTCGGTGGTAGGTGCGACATATGCCAACGGGTGGCTTATCATTGTGGGTGCCAATAAGACGTCGCCGGTGCCTGGAAACGGGATGAGGCGAAGACATGCACGCCGGCGGATCTTACCCAGGTTCGGGGCTCTCCGAGGAGATAACACCCCTAGTCCTGCTCTGCGGGGTCTCCGCATGATCACTAGATCAGGAAAAGTAGCTACAATCGCTCCTAGAGCTGTTGGGTTCAAGGGAGAAGAAGAACAAGGCTAGCTCTCGCTTCTCTCTCTCTATGGTGTGTGTGCTATGCTCAGAAGCCAACCCTTTGCATGGGTGCCCCGGGGGGTTTATATAGGCCTACCCCCCGGGGGTACAATTGTAATCCGGCTGGGCACTGGTCCCAGCCGTCAGTGTCTACGCTCGCCGGCTTCTCCGCCGGCTGTTGGGGCCCGCCGACTGGTGGGTCCCGCCGGCTGCCGGCCTCTTGGTCGACAGGCCGGCCCCACCGCCTAGGGTCTTGTCGGCGGCTGCTTACTGTTGCCTCGCCCCTGATGACGAGGGCTTCGTTGAGGTAAGCGTGGCTACAGTGGGCCGCCTCGAGGGCTCTCACTGTAGCCTTACCTCGTCTTGTCTCCTTAATGTGGCACATGCTTCGAGGGAGGGGGTAGCCGGCTTCTGGGGGCCGGCTACGCCCTTGGCCGACTGGGGGAGGCCGGGCCGCCTCCGCGCCTCTCTCTGGCTGAAGGGGCCCGCCGCCCGTGGGCCGTACTGGCGTCTGTCGTGGGTGACGTTGAGGCTAGCATGGCTACAGTGCCGAGCCGGACGGGAGATGGCCGTCCCGTACGGCGTCCTGTGGCCATGCCTGCCTCGGGCTTCGCGGGTAGTGGGCCGCACTGTGGCCACACCCCGTCTTGTCACCGTTATGTGGCGTAGTTTGGTGGTTGCGGTCTTGGCCGGCTTCTTGGAGTCGGCGCTCTTCGTGGCCGGCTTCTGGGAGTCGGCATCCTCTATGGCCGGCTTCCTTGGAGTCGGCCACCCCACGGTTATCCTGGGGGGAGGTTGCCGAGGCTGGGTCGGCTTCCGAGAGTCGGCTTCGGAGGTAGCCGGCCAGAGAAGGCGGCCCAATGCTTGAAATGCTTGAAGGCCCAAAGGCCTGATAATTTTTTGGAAGAGCCAGGGGCAGTCGGTTAGGCTACCCGTGGCCATTTACTCCGACAGTAGTCCCCGAAGCTGATTGGGCTTCGAGGTTGGGTAGGAGTCGAGAAGCTCGATCAGCTTCCTATCTTGACAAGTCGGCAGCTGGGAGCCGGCTTTGGTTAGGCGCGCCGTCTTGGTCGAAAAATTCCGGAGTCGGAGGGCGGGAGCTCGCCAGCGCGTGCACCGGGCCGCGGGCCGGCCACTTGCCGCCTGCGACCACGTGGCCTCTCTCGGCCAAAAGCCTGCCAGCCCACGCGCGCGACGGGACGTCGCCGCAGGGCGGGGGCCCGCCACGTCCACGCCGGCCCAGGCGCGGATTCTCTGCAGCCCGAAACCGCCCGCACGTCTCCTTGCGGCAGTTTCGGCACGCCTTTAGGGCGTAATAATCGCGAGGCGTGGGGGGAGTGGGTGCAGTTAATCCCACGTCTCACCCCACGTCCGGCCTCCCCGGCTCACCTCGCGAAGCTATAAGTAGGGGGAGGGGAGAGCGGCAGGCTCTCGCACGCTCCTCCTCCTTTCCACCATCTTCTTCTCCTGCCGTTTCTTGCAACAGCGCCTCGCCGCCGCGCTCTTCCACCACTCGTTCCTCCGCCGCCGCGCTCGTTTTCGACCATGCCTCCCGCCACGGAGCAGTATGGCGGGGATTGGGACGGCTCCAACGTCCACGAGGATCACGTCGAATTCCTCCGCAAGACGCGGCGGCTGCCCAGCGCGGACAAGGTGGAGGTCCGTCTCGCGCCGGCGAAGGAGATTACGCCGGAGCCGCGGGAGGGCGAGCGGGTGGTCTTCCGCTCGCATTTCTTGCGCGGAATCGGCCTGCCCGTGAGCGCCTTCTTCCGCTCTTGGCTCGAGTTCTACCAGCTCCAGCCGCACCACCTCACCCCGAACGCGGTGGTGCTGCTGTCTGCCTTCGTCACCCTGTGCGAAGGCTACCTCGGCGTCCTCCCCACCCTCGAGCTCTGGGGGGAGTTCTTCCAGTCCAAGCTGGGCACGCGCAGGGCGTGCCGGCTCAGACTGGCGCCTTCATCGCGGGGCGGAGGGTGGCTGCCGACAACCCCTTCCCCGTCATCACGCTGATCCAGTCGGTGAAGAGGTGGCAAAAGTCGTATTTCTATGTCAGGAGCATCGCCCCGCAGGGCGACTACGTCAACCTGCCGGCTTACGTAGCCGGCCCACCGGAGGGCAGGCGGCCCCAGTGGTCCTACCGGGCCGTGACTCTGACGCCGGCTGGATCCGCAGCCGTCGCCCGAGTGCGAGCGATGACCCAGTCGGAGGGCTTGACGGGGCCCGACCTGCTGGCCGCCTTCGTCACGCGCCGGGTACTTCCGCTCCAGAGCCGCCCTCATCTGATCTGTCAGATGAGCGGCCAGCTCGATCCGAGCCGGATGTGCACCAAGGACATGCCGCACGAGGAGGTTGCCTATATGGTGAACTACCTCGCGAACTGCAAACTCTCCGAAGAGTGGCAGTTCGGCAAGGAGCCATATAGCCGAGCCAATCCACCGCCCACGGTATGTTCTCCTTGTCTCTTCTTTTTCTCTTAGCTTTGTCGCCGAGTTCCTTTGGCCGACTCTGACTAGTCGGCTTGTCTTCGACAGAGTCCTCTCCTTCGGCCTGCCAGCGGGTCGGATACGGAGCGCCGATTCATCCCCAACCGTACGCAGCACGACCTGGAGGACCCTGACTTGGGGGCGACCGCTATGGACGACAACACCGAGCCGGGTGGTGGCCAAGCCGGCGGCGAAGCAGGCGGCTCCGGGCATGGAGTCACCTTCGACGACTGGCCGGACGACGATGAGGCCGAAGTCATCCCGCGCCGCCGCCCGGCATCTGGACGCGGCGCGGGTTCCTCCGCTGCACCGCCTGCTCGGGGCGGCGGGCAAAAGCGTCGCGCCGCCCAGGGTTTGTTCGGCAGTCGGACGAAGAAACCTAGGGGCTGGGCGGCGGCGACCAGGCGGGAGGAGGCGGCCGCGAAGGCGGCTCGCTTCCGCAAGACGGTGAAGCAACCACAGACGGTGTCGGCGTAAGTTCGAACTCTTTTGTATACTCTTTTTTCTTTCTTTTCTATGGTGGTTCTTGAACCCTTGTCTTTTTCTCCAAACAACCAGATCTCCATTGTCGCTTGAGCGGGCGGCTGCCGCCTCCGTCGTCGAGTCGCCGAGGGGGTCTCGGAGCACCACTCGCCGCGTGGACCCCCGTGCCGACCTTCAGGAGGCGACAGAACGGAACGCGCGGGAGGCGCGGGAGGAGCGGGAGGCGCGGAGGCGGAGGCACGGAAGGCGGCCGCCGCCCAGGCGGCGCAGGAGGAGGAGGCGGCGAAGGCGCGCGCCGACGCCGCAGCCAAGGCCCAAGCGGAGGCTGCAGCTGCGGCGGCGGCGGAGGGGGCCTTGTTGGTCACCCCACTGCGCGTCGCAGCGCCTGGGGCCCCGGAGCCCTCGCCAGAAGGAGCCAGCGGCGACCAGCCAGGGCTGGAGAGGGACGACGACGTCGTCGTCCTGGAGAGGGCGCCGGTGCCGACCCCGCCGACTGGGGCGGCTCAAGGCGGCCGGCCTGATCTGCCGCCTGCGCAGTCGGCGGGGGGCGAGCCGGCCGCGAGGACTGAGCTGGCGGTCCGGATGCCGCCGAGCCGGCGCGCGGGGAAGGCTGCGTCGGAGCCACAGAAGGCCGCGTCGGAGCCGCAGCCGGCCGTGGGCTCCAGCTCGTCGGCCCAGGATGTGGAGGTGGCCAGCGCTACCTCGGGGTGGACGCCGGGCGGAGGGACGGCCGTGATGAACGTGGCCGCGCAGGACGTCCGGACCCGGCTCCAGGGCCAGGCTACGGCGCTGAGGCAGTTCACCGACGAGTTCCTTGCGACGCGGGCGGCCATCCGGGTTAGTCTTCCTATCTTGCTTCTTCTTGATCTTGATTTCTTCCGTGGGGGCGCGTCAGCGCACCCACTGGGTGTAGTCCCCGAGTTCCGAGTCGGCTGCTGAGCAGGCGGCTTGGAACTTCTTAGTGGATTTGGCTTTGCTATTCTTGTTCTTACTTCGATCTTCTGTCTATCTTGCAGGACTACCACAATCTTCGTGCGGCCGCCTTCAACTCCCAGGCTCGGGAGCTGACCCAGAAGACCGCCGACCTTACTGAGAGCCGGGGTACGTGCTTTGTTCTTTATCTCATGTGGGGGCGCGTCAGCGCACCCACTGGGTGTAGTCCCCGAGATTCGGGCCGACTGCTGAGCAGTCGGGTCGGATCTTCCTTGACGACTTCCTCTTACTGTTCTTTCTTTTTCTGCCGTCTCTGCAGCGGCCAACGCCGGTCTGAGGGCACAGCTGGGAGAGTCTCAGACTGCCCTTCGTGCCAAGGATGCCGAGCTCGCCGCCTTGGTGCAGGAACGCGATCGCCTGGCCAAGAAGTTGGCCGACCAGGAGGAAGGCCACAAGGCGGCTCTGAAGGCGGTGCAGGACCGCGAAGCCGCCCTCCAGGCCGAGTACGAGACGGAGGCGGCTGGCTGGGCTGAAGCAAGGCAAACTCTGATCTCTGGCTATGGTCAGATCGAAGATCTGGTTGACGGTAAGCCGCCTACTTCTTCGTCCTTTCTTGCCGTCTGCCGCTTTTGGCTCGTTTTCTGACTTGGTGTTCTTTTCTTCTTTTCTTCTTCTTTCTTGCACAGAGTATTTCCCTGGCTATTCTACCGCCGCCAACCAGATCATCGAGGCCCGCCGCCAAGCGCGAAGGCAGGCTGGCTTCGAGATTTCGCCAACCGCCGGCCGTTCGCTGGAGGAGCAGCTCTTGGCGATCCAGGCCCGCATCCAGCCGGCTCACCGACTGCTCCGCCGGCTTCAGCGTGCCGGGGCGCAAGTATTGGCCGCCCTCTGGCCCGGCCAAGTGGTTCCTCGCACCCCCAGTCGGACTGCCGACTGGCTGGAGGTGGCAGTCGGCCGCTTCGAAGCCTGGAAGGCCTCGGCGGCTCGGTCCGGCGCCAGGCGGGCGCTGGAGTTCGTCAAGGCCTGGTATCCCGGCCTGAGCCTGGATCAGCTGGCTACCTGGCGGCAGCAAGCCGACACGGAGCTGGAGCCGGCGCGGCCGGCTATCATCCGGCGGGCTTCGGCGATCGCCGACTACACCGACACCAGCGTCTTCGCCCCCGAGGTAGATGACAACGGTGTCGCCCAGCCGGAGGAGTGGTTCGGGCTGAACCCGGCAGACGGTGAAGACTCGGCGGAGGAGATCGACTCCAGCGACGAGGGCGAAGAGGAGGAGGAGGAGGGTGAAGACGCCGAGCCGGCTGGTGGAGCAGCCGACCAGCCTCAGCCTGACCGCGCCTCCAGCACCACGTCACGCGCGAGTGCGTCGCCTGCCACTGGTGGTGACCAAGCCGAGACCCGCTAGGCGGCCACTCCTTCAGCCGGCGAGGCCGTCTCCACCGACCAGCTCGGCTCCCGCACCGCGCCCTAGTCTAGTCTGCCATCTTTTGTTTTCCTGTCTTGTCACTTTTGGAACAATACTCTGTTAAGTCTGCACAATTCCACCCACTGGGGGTGTATTCGAACCATGTTGATTGCCGGCCTGTTGGGGGCTTTATATGTATATATAACTTATGCATGCATTTGGCTTTTCCTCGTACTTTGCTTTTTATCCTCCTGCTGTTTCCTTTGCCGCCCTCCCTTCGTTGCTGCCTCCCCAGTCAGACAGTTGCTCTGCAATCTGTAGCTGGAGGAGTGCTTGGGCCAATTGGGGGGGAAGTACTCTAGCTTTGCTGGACTGAAGCTAAGTGTTTAGGAAGCCGGCCAGCCGGCTGTTCTGACAGCCGGCAAGCGTGGTTGGAGGCCGTCTTTTTGCTATATAAGTTCGTTGGTCCTTAGCCGTTTTTCGTGTGGGCATCCTTTCTGCCTTGCCTCTTGCTAGTCGGACAGTCGGTTCTTCGAGCTGCGACTTTCAGCAAGAGAGGACTCGGGAGCCGGCACACTACTTGTCTGACTTCAGGTAGAACTTTTTAATATAGCTCAAGGCGGCCAGTCCCCGGGCCGACTAGTCGAACCCGGTGCCCAACAAGAAATCAAATGTAATAATACATTCATGGATATGACACTCGTCATTCATAGATAAATAAAGGTAGTCCCTGAGTACTGTTCGGGGGCCTGTTGGTTTGTACTTAATACAAAAGGGTAGCATGATACATACTGCTTTCAACTGTAAAATCTTCTCAGGAGGTTTGCGTTCCATGGTCGCTCCGACTCCTTGCCGGAGTCGTCTCTCTTGCGTGCTCTTGGTTTTTGCGCGTCGATCAGGTAGTAGGAGTCGTTGCCTAGTGCCTTGCTGATGACGAAGGGGCCTTCCCAAGGGGCCGAGAGCTTGTGCTGGCCGGCTGTTCGCTGGATCAGCCGGAGCACAAGGTCGCCCTCTTGGAAGGATCTTGGCTTGACCTTGCGGTTGTGGTAGCGGCGCAGCCCTTGCTGGTAGATGGCGGACCGGCTGAGTGCTAACAGCCGGCCTTCTTCCAGTAGGTCGACGCCGTCTTCTCTTGCTTCCTTGGCCTCCTCCTCCGTGTACATGGTGATCCGAGGCGAGTCGAACTCGATGTCTGTTGGGATGACAGCCTCGGCACCATACACGAGGAAGAATGGAGTGAAGCCGGTTGACTTGTTGGGTGTAGTGCGCAGACTCCAGAGGACAGCCGGCAGCTCATCGAGCCAGCAGCCGGCCGATCGCTCCAGTGGTACAACCAGTCGGGGCTTGATGCCGGAGAGGATGAGTCCATTTGCTCGCTCGACCTGGCCGTTTGACTGCGGGTGGGCAACGGACGCTAAGTCCAGTCGGATGCCCTGCGTCGCGCAGAAACGTGCCAGTGCTCCTTTGGCGAAGTTCGTGCCGTTGTCGGTGATGATGCTGTGCGGCACGCCGTACCGAGTAGTGATGTCAGTGATGAATGTCACGGCAGTCGGCCCGTTCAGCTTCTTGATCGGCTTTGCTTCGATCCACTTTGTGAACTTGTCCACAGCGACAAGTAGATGCGTCAAGCCGCCGCGGGCTGTCTTGAAAGGGCCCACCATGTCCAGTCCCCAGACGGCAAAAGGCCAGGTGAGGGGAATGGTCTTGAGTGCAGAAGCCGGCAGGTGTTGCTTGGAACTAAAAACTTGGCATCCTCTGCAGCTCTTGACTATTTCTTTAGCATCTTCCAAGGCAGTCGGCCAGAAGAAACCATGGCGGAAAGCCTTGGCCACAAGTGATCTTGAGGCTGCGTGGTGGCCGCATTCGCCTTGGTGGATATCTTTGAGGATTGCCACTCCTTTTTCTGGCTCGACACAACGCTGGAAGACTCCAGTGACGCTGCGCTTCACAAGCTCTCTGTTGATTATTGCATATGCTGCGGCTCGTCGTTGCACTAGTCTTGCTGAGATCTCATCAGCCGGCAGCTCTCTGCTGACTAGGAACTTGAGGATGGGCTGGGCCCATGATGGAGCTGTGACTTCTTCTTCTGTTAGTGTAGCCACCATGACTCGGGTGGGTGGGTTGGGTGGCGTGGAATTGGAGTCGGCCACCGCTTCTTGTGTCGTTGCAGTCCCCGGGCCGACTGCTGCAGTCCCCGGGCCGGGTTCTGAAGTCCCCGGGCCGGGTGCGACTACGGCAGTCCCCGGGCCAGTTGTCGAAGTCCCCGTGCCGCCTGCGGGGTTCCTCCAGTCGGATCCGGCTGCATCTGGCGCAGGCGGTACGAAGATAGAGTCCGACTCTGGAGACGGCTTGATGGACGGCTTGAGGAGGCGCTGGAGGGAGACGCCAGTCGGTATGGCTTGTCGGGTGGAGCCGATCCGTGCTAGGGCATCTGCTTGGTCGTTGTCGGCCCTTGGCACGTGAAGGAACTCGCACCCTTCGAAGTATCCGCTGATCTGCTGGACGAGGAATCGATAGCTCGCCATGTTCGCGTCCTTGGCGTCCCAGTCGCCAGACGACTGCTGGACCACCAAGTCTGAGTCGCCGTAACACAGGATCCGGCGTATGCCGAGCTCTTTGGCTAGCCGGAGCCCATGTACGAGCGCCTCGTACTCGGCCACGTTGTTGGAGGCGGCGAAGTGGATCTGCAGCGTGTACTTGAGCTTGTCGCCTTTGGGAGAGGTGAGGACGATGCCGGCTCCCAAGCCGGTGCGCATCTTGGACCCGTCAAAGTGCATCCGCCAATGGGTAGAGTCGGGAGCCGGCGGTAGGTACTGGGTCTCGGCCCAGTCGACGAGGAAGTCGGCCAATGCTTGGGACTTGATGGCGGTGCGGGGTTGGTAGAAGATCGTGTAGGGCGCCAGTGCAATGGCCCATTTAGCCACCCGGCCGGATGCATCCCGGCTGCCTATGATCTCGGCGAGCGGGGCGGTGCACACGACCGTGATGGGGTGCTCTTGGAAGTAGGGCTTCAGTTTCTTGGCGGCGAAGTATACCCCATAGCACATCTTCTGGTAGTGCGGGTAGTTCTGCTTTGAGCTGGATAGCACTTCGCTTAGGTAGTACACCGGCCTCTGGACTAGCTGGGCTCGGCCTTCTTCCGGGCGCTGGACCACAACAACAGTACTGACGACTCGGCTAGTCGCGGCGATGTAGAGGAGCATGGGCTCCTTTTCAGTCGGCGCTGCCAGGACAGGCGGAGTGGTCAGCATTTTCTTCAACTCATGGAAGGCTTGGTCGGCTTGGTCATTCCACTCGAAGTGAGTGGACTTCTTCATGAGTCGGTACAGGGGGAGAGCCTTCTCTCCTAGTCGGCTGATAAAACGATTCAGGGAGGCCAAGCAGCCGGTGAACTTCTGCACATCTCGCAGTTTGGTGGGAATCTCCATCCTCTCGATGGCCTTGATCTTGACGGGGTTGCACTCGATGCCGCGTTCGGAGACCAGGAAGCCTAACAGCTGGCCGGCTGGTACTCCGAACACACACTTCTCAGGGTTGAGCTTGATTTGGAATCGGCGCAAGTTGGCGAATGTTTCTTTCAGGTCTTCCAGCAGGGTACCGCGCTTCTCTGTCTTCACCACAATGTCGTCTACATAGACGTGGGCATTTCTGCCGAGTTGTTTCAAGAGGCATTTCTGCATGCAACGCTGAAAAGTGGCACCGGCATTCCTCAAGCCGAATGTCATAGTCAGGTAGCAGAAAGCTCCAAAGGGTGTGATGAAGGCAGTCTTCAGGCGGTCAGCTGGGTCCAACTTGATCTGATGGTACCCTGAATAGGCGTCCAAAAAACTCAACAGCTCGCATCCGGCTGTGGAGTCTATCACTTGGTCAATCCGTGGCAGAGCAAACGGATCCTTTGGGCAGGCCTTGTTCAGGCTGGTGTAGTCTATACACATACGCCACTTGTTATTCTTCTTCAGAACCAGAACTGGGTTGGCAAGCCACTCTGGAAAGAACACTTCCATGATAAAGCCAACGGCAAGGAGCCGGGCTATCTCTTCTCCCACGATTCTTCGCTTCTCTTCTGACAGTCGGCGGAGGGGTTGCTTGACCGGCTTCGCATCAGCTCGGACATGTAATTTGTGCTCGGCGAAATCCTTCGGGACACCCGGCATGTCCTTTGGGGACCATGCAAAAATGTCTCGATTCTCACGGA